>NC_031769.1:140564024-140618839 GCF_001522545.3 Parus major
GGCTGTGGGTGGATCTCTGCATCCCCCATGGATCCCCATGGGCTGCAGGGCACAGCTGCCTCACTGTGGTCTCACCACAGGCTGCAGAGGAATCTTGGCTCTGGTGCCTGGAGCACCTCCTGCCCCTCCTTCTCCACTGACCTGGGTGTTGTCATGTTGTTTCCCTCACATGTTCTCATCTCCTCCTCTTCTCTAGCTGGAATTCAAACTGCCCCTCTACCTTTGTTTTGATTTTCTTCTTAAATATATTATCACAGAGGTATTACCATTCTCTAATGGGCCCAGCTTTGGCCAGTAGCCTGTCCATCTTCAGAGCCGTCAGGGATTGGCTCTGCTGGACATGGTGGAAACTTCCAGCAGCTTCACACAGAAGCCATCTCTGTGGACCCCCCTGCTACCAAAATCCAGGCTGTGCAAAACTGACACACTGGTTTATTGAACCAACTCTCCGGTGGAAGAGAAAACATTTTTTCTCAAAGTTGTCCTGGCAGGTCTTTAAACCACCATAGCCACTGAATCCTCCTCCTTATTATGGAACTGCTATCTCAGTCACCCTGTCTTTTTGCCCGCCTAGCTAATTTGTGGACCAAGCAACACAACACAAGAGATAATTCCAGCAGGGATAACAGAGATTCACAGGCATTCTCAGCCCTTCACTGGTCTGCTGTGGGAGCTGGAAGAGATATTTGCTGATGATACCTGTCTCGTTATGTGCACATAGTCACTAGGCCTGTGCAGGACTATGCATGATGTGTGTTCAGGTGGCTCTTACCTGGACAGTGTGTTTCTATGTAGTCACCAAGCCTAGGTTTTTGGAAAAGAGGATCTAAAATCCTCAATGGATCTGGAAAAATACTTTCTTTTTCTGCAGAGACAGGGTTGTGGCAGGTTGTAGGAGAGTTTCAAAGCCAGTAAGAAAACCTGTGAGGACCAAATTCTGGCAAATTATAGGCAGACAATAAAGTGACTCTAAAGAAATTCCTCTTCCCATGGGGTAGTTAGGGAGGAGCACTTGGATTTGTGGCACTTAGTATTAGGTAAATTCTTACAAAATGGAGGAGAGAGAAAAACAAGGATGCTTAGGGAAGAAGCATTTGACAAGTAGGCTGGAGAAAGCTAGTGTGGGTAGTTTGCTGTGTAAAAGGATGCCAGCTGTGTAAATCAGGATTTAGCTCTGCCAATCCAGGCAAAGATGATGCCTCACTGTTAGGTTGTTTTACATTTTTTATAGAAGCAAATCAGTAAACACAGCTGTACACATGGGGAAATCTTTTATCCCAGATGAAAAAGTCAGTGTACACAGCTGTACCTCAGCCCTGCCTGCTTCTTGATGCCTTTTATGTTAAAGACTGCTATCCCTTTGAAAATAACCACTTAGGTTCCTAGATTTCACTTTGGAAATAACAGACATCTATCAAAATTACTCAAAGAAGTTTAAAGTACTAAATGGAAAACATTATCTTTCTTCAGGAATTTTGAACCACCCCTACAATTCTGAAGCAGAATTGAAGGGAGAAAATTTTCTCTTAGATATTACAGATTAAACTGTTATGTCCCATTAAAGCCTTCAGCTTTAGCTTTCATATTTTCCAGACTCTGTACTGCATTGGTGTATAACTCTGATTTCTGTATAAAGTGTTAGGAAGTTCTCTTGACAGTTTAGTTAGACAAAACAATCCTTTTCCAGCCCGAGAACCAAGGACAGCATTACAGCTTCAAGCCCAAAAAGTATAAACAGTGAACTGGGGAGAGAAATCTGGGAGGATGGGACTTCATACCCTGAAGCTGTAATTGGACAATTAACCCAAATAAGTAAATGGACCAAAACTCATAAAAGTGTGAAAACTCATGACCTGTCATCCATCTTGGGTGAACTCATGGCTAGGCTCTTGGACTGCCCAAGGTGTAGCCTTTGAAGGCCTTTTTAATAAGTACCTACTTTAATCCTTTAACACTGTCTAGCCTCTGTTCTAGGTAGTCTCATCATATTAGTGTAAAAGCACCTGAGAGTGAATTATTCCAAACCATTATCAGAATTATACTTAAGGTAAAGGTTCATGGCAAGAGAGGGACCTAGCATTTTATTTTTCTTTTTCTGAAACCATTTTTCTGCCCACTGCCTTTAGTAGTTAATCACCTAAAAGCCTTTGCTAGAAATCAGTCCTACCCTGTGTCAGGTCTACTCATGGCACTTGGGACAGTTTTCAGAGCTGGCTGAGGATTATCAAGGCAAGGTCTTGCTTTGTCTTTCATGGCAAGTCCCAATGGGGATTAAGTCTATTGCACTGATTGTCTTTTGTACAGAAGTTGAAAACCAGGAACTGACTAGAATGCCATGGTTATCTCTACACTGATTCCCTACCAGATATTATCATTGATGGGTGTCTTTGTCAATTGTACTGATAATGATAGATGAGCAGTATTGTATAAAACTAAATCTTGTCATTTGTCAGCAAAGCTACTGGTCTTCTGGTGAGGGGCTAACAGAACATGCTGGAATTTTGAAGATGAGTTCAAATATTTATAACAGGAAATATTAAGGGATAGTGAAAAAAAATCTTCTCTAAAAGGGATCAGGTATAAAAGCATCACTTCAGAATTGTCCAGAATAAAATTCTACCCATTCTACCTCCCAGCCAGCCACATTTGGCAGATCATCTTGTGGAAAAAAAACCTGTTCCACTCCTTTAATAGAACAAAAGATCAGAGGTAGAAAAGATTTATCAGGTCATCCAGCCCATCTTCCTGATAATAGAACATTGTTTTCTGAAAGTGCATTTTTTTTCTAGTGCTTTGACTAGTTTTAGAAGGCCTAAATGATGGATTGTGTTTTTATCATTAACCTTGGGAAACAGTTCCAGAGCCTAACAAATCTCAGTGTCAGGCTTTTCCACATTAATGCCTCTGCTTTGTCAGTAATTCCATAGGTTTATACTTGTTGCTTTTTCTCCAAAGTGTAGGCTACTATTGAGTTTTAGAACAGGATTAGACACTGTGGATAAATCTTGATTATCCATCCTCATGCAGGTGGGCTGCTTCTCTGCAAAGCAGTCTCTTGGAAATCTAAGAATATTTCTTCACTGAATGAGCAAAGGGAAATCCCAATCTGGCCCTGAACTCAAAATCATTCCCATGCAAGTTGCAGAGAGCAAAGTTGCAGAGAACAACATGTTGGAACCCTGGACACAGAGAATTTCATGCTTTCTGTGCTGACAGGCACAGACACACAAGAGAACACTGTGTTTGACTGAAGCCGTTTGACAGAAATGGCTTCCAAAATTAAGATAGAACTGAGAGTGTGTAATTTAAACAGAAGTGTGTTATATCACACAATGGAAAATTTAGACTTTAAGGTTTTATGTATGAAACAAGATGGAGGGTTTACAGTATTAACCTGTCCTGTTCTTTCACCTTCTTCTTCATGGATTTCAGTAATATTGTGTGATTGGATAGAAAAGTACACAGTGCGGAACACAGGTGTTTGTTTATTGGGTTAAAAGTAAAAATAAATTAGTTGGCATTTGATAATTGGATAGTTTATGCTTAAAAGGCCTTGTGGACAGAGCCCGAGGTTGCCATTTGTAGCTTGTTAGGTTAGTGTGAAGAAGTGCTTACTGTCTGTAAAAATGTCATATAGATAAGGTAAAATAAACATCCTAAGTCCAAATGTGAAAAGCCATCTCTCTGCTCATCAGTCCTGATCCTGGGGAAAAGAACTGAGCACTTTTACATCAACCTTGTCCATGAACCCCAGGAACTACAATGGGAAATAAACTTGGGATAAAGCTTGGTTTCTGCAGCTGCAGTGGTGAACCAGCTTGGCATTGGAAGGGACAAGGAATACACATGGTGCCAGAGATCAGCTCTTTGCTGCCAAGGTGGTAACATTACAGCATGGCAACCATCATGTCTGGTTGTCCTTTGCCTGTTTTAACACTGAACATTTGCTTATCTTTTAAGAGCCCTGAATGTTCCAAGGGATTTGGACACCATGACAGCAAAGCCAGTCACCCTTAGTCAGAAAAGAACACAGCCTGGAAGGGAACAGAAAAGAACTGTGGAGACAGAGAGCTCTGAGTGCTCTGCAGGCACCAGGAAGAAGATGGGAGCTGCTTGGCCTTCAGGACAACACTGCCATGAAAACAATGGGCAAAGGCTGGTTGTGAATAAATTAATGTGGAAAACAGAAGTGTTCTCTTCATATGGGAAGAGGGCAGAAAAACAGTTTTAAGATCTGCTACTTTTTAAAGGGATTGTATGATCTGTGAGAATCATAGAATCATTAGGATTGGAAAAGACCTCTAAGATCATAGAGTCAAAACATTAACCTAACACTGTAAGATCCACTGCTAAACCATATCCCTAAGCACCACACCTCAGTTTTGGATACTTCCAGGGATGATGACTCCACCACTTTCCTGGGCAGCATGTTCCAATGCTTCCCAGCAGATTCCAACCTTTCCAGTGAAGAATTTTTTCCTAATATCTAATCTAAATCTCTCCTGGCAGAATTTGAGGACATTTTGCCTCGTCCTATCCCTTGTTACTTGGGAGAAGAGACCAACTCCCACCTTGCTACAACCTCGTTTCAGGTAGTGGCAGAGAAGAATGGGAAGGAATACCCTGTTCAGCTAGTTAAGTTAAAGAACTGAAATTTCTAAGTTAATTTCTGTTAACATTACCCAATGGAACAAAACAGAGATTCACACTCTCTTTCACCATTTCACAGATCAACTCACATTGGTAAAAGCAAACTTCCGTGCAATTAAATCCATTTGATGCAAAATTGTTTCCCTGTTGCTTAGAGGCCAGTACAACCCTTTTCACAGTACTCAGGCTTCATTTAACATATCATTTGAAGCAGGATTTGGTTTTTGTAAAGTAAAACAGAGTTTAAAAGAGATTGTCACAAGTGAAGTAAAAGGCAACACTTGCTGTGCTTACAGCATGGGCAGAAGATGTCAATGAAAACTTTTATACTAAAGAATACAAAAAGAAGTGCTTTGGATCCACCAGCTCATTTTATATTAACAGTTTGCTCTGTGGTTCGTGTGTTTCCCATTTCCTGTTGCATTTGTAACTTGTAAGGTAACCCACACACAAGGGGAGGAGCTCCCCGTAGTTTTTCTTATTATAACATTATTTGTATCTAAGACTTGGACTTGAGATGGATGTTGAGGATGCTTCTGTGTAGGGAAAGGACAAGCAGGATCTCAGCTGTCCCTCAGCCAGCCCCACTGCCCTAGGAGCTATGTTTTGCTTACTCCCCATCACTTGAAGAATTGTTTTATGGTGCAAAAGAGAGTGGCATGCACAAATATTGTGCAGTGGAAAAGCTCTGCTCTTCCACCACAGCAGCAGGAAAACATTTAACTTTGGCCTGCATCTGTTGATAGTAGTGATGCTATGAGGAGAGAGCTGAGGTTGAGCAGTCTTCCCTTCAGATGAAGAGCCAAACCTAAATGGATTTTGCCTAGACTGAATTTTTGTGCTTAGATGACTTAGTTGACTAAACATAAATGTCTGTGCTATTTGACAGGTCCTTTGTGTCTAAGACACATCTGGGGGATGACCAATATAATACAGGAGAAAGCAGACACCTGTGTTTTTCAGCAGCCTAGGTTAGAAGCTGAAAGGAACACACTAGGACGTCTCAGATTGCACATATCTATATTTAGGTAACCAAATCCCACCAACATTCTCCTAATATTCATCATACAAAGCACCAGTAGAATAGTAAAGGTGAGCTGAGAGAAATACATCACCACCAAAAGCCAAGGGGTGGTGACACAAATATAACTGTGTCTTATATTAGAGAAACCCCAAATGTATATGCTGCAATTAACTGTATTCCAGTTCTCTCCTCATGTATAATGTGGTTCAATATATGCGGTCTCTGCATTCTTAGAGATATGGAAAACTGGGGTAGATCCTGATAATCTGATCAAACATCAAAGGTAGCCTGTGTTGAAAAGGGTGTATGGCCCCCTGAGGTCCTTCCTAGCCTAAGTTACTCCATGATTCTGTGATTTTTCCAAAGATGGGGAATTGGAGCAGAGGATGATGTTGAAAAGGGGAAGATCTTTATTTTGGAGTAGTGCTTACATGCTATCTGCCAGACTGTCACATCCAGATTGTAACCTTAGAGAGCTAGTGCTGGGATCTTTCTTCACTTCAAATTAATATCAGGTAGAAACAGGTGATGAAAATCAACTCTCCTGGCTGACATAATCTCTAAAATGCTCATATAGGCAAGGGAAATTCAGCATGAGGTCTCTGACAAAGAATTGGATAAAAGATAGGAAATATAAAACATATAATAAATGATCATTTGTCATCATGGAGTGGAGTTCTACAAGGAGACTGCTATGGCTCATTCTGCCCAACATATTTGTCAACGATCTTGGAAAGAAGGACAAAGTTAAGATAATAGAAACAATGTCCAGCTCTGAAGAACTGCAAAAGGTATTGCCCTGGCAATGATATGGCAGATAAATTCAGTGTAAATAAATAATACAAATGCATAAGAAATGGTCCAAAGCTTTCTGAATTAATGATAGGCTCATATGACTTTACTACTCAGGAACACAATCTCTGGATACCTTGTTTACAAAGATTTTATCTTCATAAATGTTTTGTCAGTGCTCACATACTTGGAAAAAACAATCTCATCTAGGAGTTTTTAGTAAAGGGCTAATGAACAGAATAGATGAGTGTGTGTCATGGTTAAAGCCAAACCAGCAGCTCAGTCCCATACAGCTGCTCTCTCACTCCTACCTGGTGGAATAGGGAAGAGAATCACAAGAGCAAAAGAGAGAAAAATCAAGGGTTGAAATAAAGATGATTTAACATGTAAAGCAAAAGCCACATGTGCCAGCAATGCCAAACAAGGAATTAATTTACAGCTTCCCATGGGCAGTCATGCAGGGCTCTGTTACATGTAGCAGTGACCTGGGAAGACAAATGCCATCACCCTGAATTTCCTCCCCCTTCTACTTCTTTCCCCAGCTTTATATGCTGAGCATGACACCATATGGTGTGGGATGACCCTTGGAGGGTCAGCTTGGAGTTGGGGTCAGCTGTCCTGCCTGTGTCCCCTCCCAGCTCCTTCTGCACCCCCAGCTCCTCACTGCTGGGGTGAGGAGCAGAAAGACCTTGACTCTGTGTAAGCCCTGCTCAGCCCTGTATTACCACACTGTTTCCAGCACAAATCCAAAACACAGTCCCATGCCATGTGCTACCGAGAAAATTAACTTTATCCCAGCCAAAACCAGCACAGTGTGTCTCTATATAAATACCACATCTTAGTGTATGTTCCTGCTCCTGTCTCAGGGGAGTTATTACAAAACTGTGAAAGGTTCTGGAAAGGCAACAAGGATCATAAAGGTATGGAACAACTCTGCTAGGAACAATTAAACTGATTAGGAGACCTCAGGGACTATTGGGGGAATATATGATAGAGGTCTATAAAACCATGAGTGGCCAGAAGTGGGTACATAGGTAATTATCATTCCCTGTATCTTCCAAGAAGAGGATTACTGAGTATTGTGAGCAGCTGGAAAATGCCAAGTTCAAAGTGCAGAGGAAGTGAGGGCTCTTTGGGTGTTGCATGGCTGAGCTGTGGAGCAGCACACCACAGGCTGCTATGGGTTCAAGAGCTGACTACCAGATCATCTGAAACCAGAGAGGAACAAAATAACTTTATGGAAAAAGAATCCATTAAGGTCTACTGAACATAAAGATGACTGCTCTTTCATGATTTTGTCCTGCTAACTGTTGGCAGGTAATTAAATATTTTGAGAGGTAGCATGTTTGCCCTCATGATTAAAATGTTTCCCTAAGAACCCTCTTGACCGCTTACACATGTTGGAAACTGCTGGAAAGTGGTGATCTGACTGGTACAGTGACTCCTATTTTCTCTTGTTCTGGTATTCCTGGAGTCCTGCAGTCAAAATGCTTACGAAAATACTTTGCAAAGATCACCACAGTAAAGGTGTCCACAGCAAAGATAGTGAAGTTTATATTTTGTCACCCCTCAAGTTTTCATAAAGAGCAAAACAGGCATATTTTCAGAAATGGCTAGCAGAGATTTCACATTATCTATATTCAGCTACTAAGCAGGCTGGAGTAAAACTTGCAATCCAGCCCAGTACAGGGGAGACCTCAGCTGTACTGCCCTGGGAGCAGGGCAAGAAGCAGACAGAACAGAGCACAGCACATTTCCAGATAGAGTCCTTATCCCTTATTACTTAAATAAAACAGGAGGGCACTTTATATAATAAAGGAGTAGTTAATTGAAGTGCAGCTCTGTTTTCTGGCGTAATATAATCATTACAAATCTGACAAATTAGAAAACACAGATTACCATATGCAAGTTTTCTTAAGATCCAGCCTTTTTACAACAGCAAGTCTTTTTAATTTTTTTTTATTTTTATTTTTTTAAGATAGGTTACAATACACTGAGCTTCTTTCCAGCAAAGCTTCTCTCTGGTTGTGAGAGTGGATGTGCTCCCCTGTGACTGACAATCTCTCCTGCCCCTCTCCAGGTTACCCCACAGGCTTCCCCCAGGGATGGAAACAGGCTTTGAATGTTGCTGCATTTTTCAAGTTTTACAGACAAGACACATTTCTCTCTAGCTAAAAAGACCTTTTCTTCTTTTGGTTTCCTCAGCTGGAATCATCTGCAAGCCTTGTGGCCAAGTGTGTCTACAAAAAAAGAAAAACCATCAGATGGTGAATACTCAGTAAGGCTTCTCTGATCCCAACCTTGGCCCAGCAAAAGCCAGCTATGGGGATGGAAGATATTTGGGTAAAGCACCTCACACATTGAAGTTTCATATTGGTATACTAAATTGACCTTGAGTTTTTGAGCTTCTCCGTGGAAGAACTCCTTTTTTTTTTTTTTTTTCTGCCTGAGAAGACCCCAGGATATTCTCACTGGAGGATTTAAACATTGGCAAAGAATTTTTTTGAGCTTCTTCAGTTGTGCTCTGGGACATGAGGACTAGGCTAGATGAGTCTTTGAGGTATCTTCCAGGCCAATTTTGTGCAATTCAAGGATTTTTGAGATCAACCCATTCAATGTATATTTCTAAATAAAATTTGACACAAATCTGCTTCTATATCTCTTCAACACTGAATATACACACATGGATTCTTTCTTTCAAATCATTTCAGTTTATGTGCTTTCAATTAAAATGTTATAAAACATTTATTGCTTCTTGCTGCAAAGCACTGAGGACGTTTATATTTTAAAAGACACTCTCCATACTGAATTTGTGGTGCTTACTGCTGTATTGCTTGCAGTCTTGCCTCCAGTTCTGTATATTTGCCAGCTGTTTCCAACAGAGTCCTTGGATTTCACTGAATATTCCCATATGGATGCTTTCTGGAGCTGAACCCACTGAGTTTGAGCTGTTTGTTATTATGGCAATATAGAGACTAGAGATGATCTGTGTGCCTGAATACAACGAGCTGATGAAGAGTTCAGTGACAAAGGAATCCCAACAAAGCCAAGGAGCTTGTTTTGCCACAGCATTTCCATATGGCCATAATGAACTTGTATCTCAGATCCCAGTGGGGCAGCTCCTGATGCCCTGCCTCAGAGTTTGGTGAGGATGGGCATGTCATGAGCAGGGGGCTGGTTCTGGTGGGACAGGGGTCAGGTGATGTGGGTCACCTGTGCCAGCTGATCAGTATGTGAGTAAAGAGTAATGCACAAAATGTGGACCCCATGATATATGTTATATTCCACTCTCCCTATACTGCTTGCATTTGTCCTTTTTAGAATTAGTTAGGGCTAAGTTCTCAGAAATATTTATTCAAAGAATTGACGGGAACTTTGATGAGCTAGATTTTACATCCCAGTTTTGAAACCTTACCACACCTCTAAGTCTGACCCTTCACTGGAGATAAATAACAACAAAGAGATCTTTTCCCATAGAAAACCAAACCTTTGACCATTCTGGGATCCCACTCAACTATTTTCTGACAGACACTCACCATGAGCTTCAGCTACAAGTCCTCTGTGAGGCTCCATCTGCACACAAGATTCTGTGAAACTGCAGCTACAAGCATCAGATGTCTTGAAAGTGCTTTTGTTATTTCTAGCTGTCATTTTCTTGCCAAACCCACACCCTGAACTATCCCATCTAATTATACTCACTGGCCATCTTTCCCCTTTTTATTGGCAATATTTTTCTTGTTAATTGTGCATGCTTGGTTTTAAAGAATGGTGCCTGCCTTTCCTTATGTGACTCTGCAAGGAATATTTCTGCATCCTGGGTAGTTTCTCTGACATGTTTATGCCTTTCTGGTTACTGTAAAAAATGCAACACATATTATGTACTGCAGAAAGCCAGGCTGGCACTTTGCAGTTTTAACATTGTGCCTTATTGTATAGTTAAAATAAATGTACCTGGTATCAGCTTTATTACTTCTATTAGTCGGTCTAACGTCTGGATTTGCAGTTCTTCCAGCAGGATGTTAAAGGGAAATCAGCAGCTGCTCAGCACAGCCCCCATACTCAATAGCACCCAGGGAGCAATCAGGGACTCTGCAGAGAAACACAGGGTGTTCCTCTGGGGCTGTGTTAAGGCTCTGAAGTCAGAGCCTGAATCTCTTCCCTCCAGGTACTACAGTTAACATGTGATAGACTGTCAAAAAGAAATTAGCACCACAGTAATAGGAAAGAAGATCCACAGAATCTGTTTGTAGTGGCTGCTCATTTCTAATTTTCATTAAAAATATTCCACCTTAGATATTGCAAAGACTTCCCTCTGAGTGATGCTACAGTAGTCACACAAGACAGGTTTATTCAACACTGCTAAATTTGTTCAATAAGTATGTCTGTGATGACCCTCCTTTAAGTGGAAGGAAGCACTTAAGATTCAAAAGGGGGGATGGTCACACCTCTGTGGTTTGAAATATGCTACAACCATTCCTGATTGACAGCTGTATAAAGGAATGAATATGGCAATCCAGATCTCAGCACAATTTGTGGTCTTGTGAATTTCTGCAATTCACATATTCTGGCAGTGCCTTAATGGTGTATGTACAGCTGAGCAAGCCACCCTGGAGTCCCTTCACAGACTCAGTGGTGTTTCTGATGCAGTTCAGCTCTGTGAACTACATTCTGTGTTGTGTTAGATGAATCACATCAAAATGTCTGTTGACTCTGCTGACTAAATCCCCACTGACCATTCACAGAGCAGGTACTATCTGAAATAGACACTTGAGTCAGACACACCTGATGTTAGGCCAGGTGAGTTCTACAAAACAAGTGGGCTTTGATTTACATAAAGATTCACTAAAGGTTCCCTTTGATCTAGTTGTCCCTGGCATTCTTTGACTCTAATTTTAACTGAAGGCACTGGAATAATCTCTATTTGGTCCGAGGACCTCTGCTCTCTGTGTCTCTTGGTGAAACTAATTCACAGAATCACAGAATATGTTGAGTTGGAAAGGACCCACAAGACTCATCAAATTCAACTCCTGTTCCTGCCAAGGACCATCCCCAAGAGTCACACGATGTGCCTGACATCTTTGTTCAAACACTTCTTGAGCTCTGTCAGGCTTGGTGCTTGACCACTTCCCTGGGGAACCTGTTCCTTTGCCCAAATACCCTCTGGGTGAAGAACCTTTTTTTAATATTCAGCCTAAACATCCCCTGACACAACTTCAGGTAATTCCTTCAGGTCCTGTCACTGGTCACAAGAGTAAAGAGATCAGTGCTTGCCTCTCCTCTTCCTCTCACAAAGAAGCTGTAGATTTTGATTAGGTTTCCTCTCAGTCTCCTTTAGGCTGAAGAGACCAAGTGACCTTACCCATTCCTCAGACAGTTTCCCCTCAAGACAATTCACCATCCTTGTTGCCCTCCTTTAGACAAGCTCTAACACTTAATGTCTTTCTTACATTGTGCCACCCAAAACTGCCCCAGCACTCGAGGTGAGGCTGCCCCAGCCCAGAGCAGAGCAGGACAATCCCCTCCCTTGCCTGGCTGTTGATGCTGGGCTGATGCCCCCAGGACAGGGCTGGCCCTCCTGGCTGCCAGGGCACTGCTGGTTCTGTTCAGCTGTCCCCAGACCAGGAGCCCTGGTCCCTTTCCATGGCTCTGCTTTCCAGCCTCTCATTCCCCAGTCTGGCTGTACATCCAGGGTTGGCCCATCCCAGGTGCAGAATCCAGCACTTTCCCTTGTGGAACCTCATATGTTTGGTGATTACCCAGTCCTCTGATTTGTGAGATGTCTCTGCAGAGCCTCTGTGCCCTTGAGGGAGTCAGCAGCTCCTCCCATTTTTGCATCATCTGTGAACTTGCTCTGTATCCCTTTCAGTCTGGTCATCAGTGCTGAGGAATGTGCTGAGAGAAGGAGGTGCTTTAATTGTTTAGCACGAGGATCTCAAATGAGTTGAGATCAGGGCAGGTTGCTATGGCTGCACCTCCAAGTTTCTCTTAAGCAGAACTAGTGGCTCACCAGTCTTGCTTAACAGAGATACTGAAGTTTTGAAGAAAATGCTCAGGGCCACATGACAACATAAAACAAACGGTGGGTCAATTATTTTTTTTTTTTAGTAGATGTATTTTTTTTCCTGCTCATGAGAGGTCTAGAGGTGAGAAGAAAGCTCCTGTTGGCCATGTGAATAGTCCTATGAATATTCTTTCACATGTGCACATCTGCACTCCCAGGACTGAGATACTTTCCAGAGAGAAAAAAGAAGCTGCCACTGTGTTAGTTTAGGGAAAGGTCTGACTGATAAGCACCAATTTAAATTTTTAACTAGCATCACTGGAGGACCCCAGCAAACAGTCCTCAGTATTGAAAATAAAATATTAGCTTTGCTTATACAGAGTAGTGTTTCTGAGCCTAGGTTCAGCTAAGCATTTTTATAATTAAATAATTTTGTTTATTCTACCATTTTACCTAGGTTTTAATCATATCCTGTGCTCGGATGAGACTTTTTAAACCACTGCAATTCACTGGCCCAGGAGAGCTCAGCTCAGACACTATGTTTGATCTGCAGTGAAACTGTTCTTTTCATTCACTTTCCCAGCTGGATTGCCTCTGGCACAAAGGGTCAAGGGATTTGGGACAATTGTCTTTGGCTCAGTCAGGATCAAAGCACAGATTTTACCTGGTTAAAATTTTCTTCCACCCACACTGTAAGAGATAACAGAACCTTTGGCATCCAGTCCCCAATAAATGCAATAGGCAGTGACAACTGAAAGCAGCAAAATATTCCTTTGGGCAGACACCAGCAGTTCGAGGACAAAGAAAAAATAAGAAGTAAGGAAGGAGTGCTTCAATCTTCCCAAATTGAAGAGCAAGAAGGAGATACAATGAGTGTGTGTGGTGCCAGGGGAAGGTCTAGAAGGACAGGATGTGTTAGTTGGTGCTGTGCAGGTAAGGAACCAAGCTCTGCTTTGGTTTTCACAATCTCAACTTGTGTTTATGAAGGATACTAAGCAGAGGAGTGGGTGTCACACCCCAGCTTATTTTATTGTGTAATTCCAGGTAAGACATTGCTCTTCTGTCATTTTTGAAAAGCCAAGAGAATACCTCCATGTCCCTGAAGTAACCATTGTCACTAAGGCACTATGGGACTGTCATTGGATTTATGGCAGGTCATACCCCTATTTATTTCATTAGATTATGTAGTACAAGCACTGGAAAACCTTTATGTTCTGAACACTGCAGTGGTCACATTATGACTGAAGAAGGGCCAAGTATAGAACACTGAGAGGACAGAATATTTTCATGAAAAGCGTGGAACATCTTATCCCTTCTAAGTACAAAACAAAATAAGTCAGAAGTTTTCAAAAAGTCAGGGAGTGAAAATTTAGTCACCATCATGACTGGTCTAATTTCTGCAATATTCTACTTTATAAATTACATTTTATGTCTAATTTGAGGGGCAACTGAGCTGTTTTGCAGCATTCAGCTTGTAGGATCCTTGATAGATCTGAATAAGACAACTACTCATGATTCTAATGGGATGTCTTCTTTCCAAACCATAACAATAACTTGCTTTGCTGTGGATTTTGATGAAAGACAGGTCAAAGCTTTCTTTTTTGCTTTCTCAGCTAAGAACACTGACCATGGGCTCTAGAGATATTTCCAATCCTTTTCTTGATGTTTGTATAATTTATGTGAGGAGCAATTTAAATAGTGCAGAACTCTCCAAATGCCATGTTGTCTAGGTCTGCTCTGGACATTAGAAAAACATCTATCTGGACTTCTGTAAGGCCTCTGACACAGTGCCTCACGACATCCTCCTCTCTAAACTAGAGAGAGAGGGATTTGGTGGGTGGAGTGTTTGGGGGATGAGGAATTGGTAGGATAGTCACATCCAGAGGTAGTAGTGGTCACTGGGTCAATGTCCAGATGGAAGTCAGTGTCCAGTGTGTCCCTCAAGGATCTGCACTGGGATCAGAGTTATTAATGTCTTGATCAGTGACACAGACAGTGGGACTGGGTGCACCCTCAGCAAGTTTGCAGAGGACACCAAGCTGAGGGGAAATTGACAGGCCTGAGGGATGGAATGCCAGTTAGAGGGACTTGGACAAGCTCAAGAAGTGGAACCATGTGAACCTCATGAGGTTTGGCAAGGCCAAGAGCAAGGTCCTGCAAGTGGGTCTGACCAGCCCCTGGTACAATACAGGCTGGAGGATGAAGGAATTGAGAGCAGCCCTGTGAAGAAGCCTTGGATTTACTGGTCAAGGAAAAGCTAGACATGAGGCAGTAAAGTACTTTTGTAGCCCAGAAAGCCAAATGTGTCCTAGGCTGCATCAAAAGCTTCATGAGCAGCAGGTTGAGGGAGGTGATGTTGGCCCTCTGCTCTGTTCTTATGAGATCCCATCTGGAATGCTGCATCCAGTTTTGAGGTCCCCAGTGCATTAAAGACATGCAGGGAGTTTGGAGGTGGGCCATGAAGATGATCAGAGAGCTGTGAGGAAAGGCTGAGGGAGATGGGACTGTTCAATTCTCTCTAAGCTGGAGAAGACTCCACATAGCAGCCTTTTATTAATTAAAGGTATCTTCTAGGAAAGAAGGGGACAGATTTCTTAATGTGGCTTGTTGTGATAGAACAAGGGGCAGTGGCTTGAAAGTGAAAGAGGGTAGGTTTAGACTAGACATGAGGAAGGCATTTTATATGATGAGGGTAGTGAAACAGGAACATTGCCCAGGGAGATGCCAGGTGCCCCATCCCAGGAAACACTCTAGCCCAGGCTGGACAGGAATCTGAGGAATGTGCCTGCATTGAAGATGTCCCTGCTCATTGCAGGGGAGGTGAAACTAGATGACCTTTAAATGTCCCTTCCAACCCAAAGCATTCTATGATTCTGTGATTCTGAGATTTTGATTCAAGGTCTCATCCAAAGCAGAAAGAGAAGATCCAAGATCCCAGTAAGAGCTGCAATACATTAAGTTTCATCTACAGGGCAGAAAATCCTGCATGCCAGCCTTTCAGAGAGGTCTAATTCAGTAAGTGTTTTATGGAAACCATAGTGACGTTGACTAAAGTCAGGGAGGTCAGGGGAAGGAGATATTCATCTCCATTGTATTGTGAGGACTTGGGTGGATCCACAAACATTTGGCAGCAAAAAAGGGCAGGGAATTTCACTTCTTCCTGGGTGGGCGAAAGCTGCATGGGAACTTCAAGCATCTAAGAAATATTTGAAATAGGTGAATGAGGATTAATATGTTGTCCATTTCCAAAGATTTTAAGAAGGCATGCTGAGACTTGTCCACACCAACTGAGGGGTGTGATACACTACACTTCCAAAGTACAGAAAGATTTTCCAGTCAAAAGGGTAAAATGTTATTAGAGTGGCCTGTGTGAACTGTCAGAGCACGTGTGCATTTGGTCTAGAACATATACTGAATATAATATTTTATGACATTTCTTGTATTTCCTGTATTTAGTCGCTCCCTTTGCAAAAAGAGCCTCTTTCTGTGGTGATGTGTATTTCTCTGATCCTTGACAAGATATAAAAGTAGAGAGACCCTAAACAATGCAAGCAAAAAGAACATTAAAAGAATTTTTATTCTAAAAGTTCAGTATAAGTTTGCGGTAAAATTTGTGAGTGGGAAATTATGCATTTTTTATTAAGTCCAAACCAGTTCTCCTGTCCCAGTTGATGATCTGCCCTTGTTTCAAACCAATTAAGCTGGAGCTAATCTCTCTGCTGATTTGAGACATGCTGTCTTTGTTACTTATAGCTCCTTTTGTGCACAAAGTTGTAATGGATTTTTTTTGTAACCTACATCCGTATTGGGGAATAATCATCCTTGTACAAGCACAGAAAATCTGGTTCCTGTACCAGACAACTTTGAACTTGATTCAGGGCCAAGTGAAGGAAAACCAAAAGCTTATCATTGACTTCACTGCATATTAGATCAGGCTGTCACTGTCTACATTCAGCCAAGGACATACAGTAGCTAATTTAAGGCCTATATTATGAATAGGATGGAAAGGACAAAGACCATGCAGTACACATTCCATTTAGCACCTGCCCTTGGTGAAAGGTGGCTGGAAAACTTTGTTGAGGAAGACATTTAGGAAGAAATTTGGAAGAGTGACCTGTTATCATTACCTGACTTTAAAGGAGTTTGCAAAAGTGTTTTTTTTTTCCCCTAGGAAGTCGATAGAGTACTGAAGGATACAAACAAAAAAAACCCCAACAAACCCAAACCAAGCCCAACCAAACAAGCAAACCTCCAATATTCAAACAAAAACCCAAACCAAATAACATAACAAAAATAAAATAAAATAAAATAATAATAATAACAATAACAAGAACAACAATAATAAAAACAACAACAATAATAGTAATAGTAATAATAATAATAATAATAACAACAATAATAATAAAACAGGTTAGGAGCTGAATCAGATGGAGAAATAAATTATATTTGCTATGAGTAACTCCAAATACTGCTGCATTTGGATGTACCTGCTGAGAGATACATCTGTTCTTAGAAAAACTCTGGGATATTTTTGGCTGGAAAACTACACAACCCCATAAACGAAACAGTTAAACAGTGAGCATAAATTGTGAGGTAAAGCAGGCTTAGAGGGCTCACTCTACAAACATCCTTGTAAAAGAGCAGTGCTCTGAATTGCCAGCTCCTCTAACAAAGTACGAGCTCCTGAGAGCCAGGCCTGAAGGTTGAACTGATGGTAATACATCACCACCGTGTGGTCACTGCCAGGAAAACAAACTGCCTTTAAATACTAGAGAAAACGGGAGCTGGTGTTTCAAAACTAGGGAGTTTATTTGTGTTTATTGTGGTGACAAACATCTGACGGCCCTTGGCCACCAACACTGCTCTGATGGGATCACGTAATAGACATAAAATTATTGTTGCTGGGAATAGAAGGAGTATCTTTCTCAAGGAAGATATTATGCTTTAGAGGAAAATACTGCAGTGTATAGCAAAGGATAACACTGCTTTGTTCTAGCTTTCCTTGAGAGTTTTTCTTCTTTGTTTCTTTTTGGTTGGTTTATTTTTTTTCAGTTGGTTTGTTTTTTGGTCGGTTGTTTGGTTGTTTTATTATTTAATTTGTTTGGGGGGTTTTCTGAGTGGTTTATGTTGTGTGGTTGATTGGGGTCTTTTTGTGTGTGGTTTTCTTTTTTGTTGTTTTTTGTTTGTTTGTTTGTTTTTTGGTTTTTGGTTTTTTTTGTGGAAGGGAGGTTCCTGTGAGGCATTTAGGAGAGTTTGGGATGTTTCCCCTTTCATTAGGACTGTGTGCAAAGCAACACAGTCTTAAAAGATCCTTGTCTGAAACAGCACTGTACAGAAGTCAGTGTACAGAAGGCTGCACACCCTGATTTGTTATTTGAGTAACAGGAGGAATCTCATTCCAAATTCTGCTTTTGCTGTAATATTGTTTTAATCCCTACTCAGATCAATAAGATTTTCCATAAGGAAAGCCCTTCGTTAAAATAACTTTCTACAACACTGACTTCTGCCAGTTCTGTCTTGTGATTAGTAATTGCAGAGGGATGAGATTACTCTGGTCTTTTGTGAAGTGCTCTGGTTGGGCCTTAATTACCATAGTCCTTATCTTATTCTTCGCCTTCTCACAAACCCAAACTGTTCTTTATTTTGAGATATAATGAACTTCTGAATGTGGCCCTTAGTAAAATACTACACATTTTTAGGGAAGTGATTGTGCCCCAGTACTCAGCAGTGGTGAGGCTGCACCTCAAATCCTGGGGTCAGTTTTGGGCTCCTTGCAACAGGAAAGACACTGACGTGCTGGAGCATGTCCAGAGAAGGGCAGTGGAGCTGGGGAAGGCTCTGGAGCACAAGCCAAGTCCTGTAAGGAGTGGATGAGGGACCTGGAGCTGTTTAGTCTGGGGAAAATGGGGCTCAGGGGAGCCCACATTGCTCTCTGCAGTTCACTGAAAGGAGGTTGTAGCCAGGTGGGGATCAGTCTCTTCTCTCAAGTAACAAGTGAAAAGACACGAGGACACGGCCACAAGCTGCACCAGGGCAAGTCCCGGCTGGAACATCAAAATAAATTTCACCCCAGGAAGCATTGTTAAGCAGTGGAATGGATTAATGGAAGTGGTGGTGGTGTCACCATCTGTCATGGTTTATGAATGGTATTCCCCAATTTAGTGTTCCCACTGAAACACTCTTCTCTGCTACCACCTCCTGCTCCATCTGAGGCGGGAGGGAGAGGAGAACCAGAGGCACAAAAGGTAAAGATCACAGGTTGAGAGTAAAATAATTTACTGGACACAGTAAATGAAACAAAGAGTAAAAGCAAAATATTCATAATAGAGTGTACATGATAGATGAACAATTCACACATGAGTGCTCACTGTGCAGATCTCAGTGGTACCTGGAACCCAGGCTTCACCACCACCCCACCAAAGAGATGCTGTGCATGGCATTAGATGGTGTGGAACAGCCTCTGGGGCCTGGCCATGCCCCTTCTGGCTCCTGCAAAAATGAACCCTGTCCTGGCCAGAACCAGAACATCATCCCTGGAGGTGTTCAACAAATGACTGGACGTGGCACTTAGTTCCACAGTCTAGTTGACAAGGTAGTGATCAGTCAAGGGTTGGACTCGATGGTCTCAGAGGTCTTTTCCAACTAAGTAACTCTGTGGTTTTGGTAAGGAATTTGTATATGGTGGATCCAGCTGTGGCTGCAAGCACACTAAGGCAGCTATTGCTGTATTTCAGACTGTGCATTTTATATCAGACTCTAAGCAGAGACCCTGAAGGAAAAGCACTTTGACATGCAGGAGAACTATGCAGGAATAGGAATATTTTATTTTACCTTCTGAAATACTAATCATTTGTGCAGGAGTATACCAGCAAGGAGGAAATAGGTAACTATTCTCCAGGAATATATTCAAGCCCACCAAGAAAATGCCCCTTCTTAAATTATTTGTCTGGTATTTTAAGAGCTCATTGCTCCAAAATGTATTTTTTTCTCATTGTTATCAGTTTAATCCTGAAAGGTGCTGAAGAAGCACTTGGTTTTCACATGCCTGAGGGTGTGGAACCATAATGAAGATTTTCTCAGCTCTAAAGCTTAAAATCTCTTTCTCTTTGCAGTAGTAGCACAATGTAATCAAAGTGCTCATCCGTGGACAGAAAGCTCTTTGAAGGGCACTATCACCTTGTTTTCATCTAAGTGACCCTCTTAGGAGGGTGCTCCTTTGTGACACCAAGAACTTCTCTCCAACTCTCTGAATTGTAATTCATGGTGCCTGCAGATACCAGATATTCATTTGGGATATAAATTATATGGACCAGGAGCTAGACTGCTGCTTTTGTTCATGGTCCCTCCACAGCCTTCAGCTGGGTCAGAGGTTACATGTAAATCCCAGGGAAGCATACCAAGACAGTCTATCAAAAATTAATCTCTCTTCTGGGATACTTTCCAGCCTGTATATTGATTTTTTTGGGGAAGTTATGAATCTCATGAACTACTGTGCAGTAATTGGATCTCACAGTAATTGTGGCATTTAGGACCAGGCTGTTTGGGTAAGAGCTGCCAAACTAGATCTATATCCTCCACAGCAGGATCTCTGGACAAAAGTGGGGAAGAAGGAAGGGATATTTGACAAGAAATAAAGCAAGAAGTCCTGCTGTAATTGTGTAACACAAAAATGTTGGAGTGGGAGTAGAAGCATTTTGTCTCTGATACCTCTTCTGGTAATACAGGGATACTACAATCATTTAATTTGTCAGGGTTTTAGAAAGTGAAGTGAGATAAGGTAGTGAGGAACCATAAATGTTATTTGGAGTCTGAAGAATGATGCTTTTCTTGACAGACTCAAGAATTTGAAGAGTTTTCCTTCCTTAGTTTACCTAAAGGGAGATTGGGAGTTCTAACAGGGCATCCTTCTAAAGGGATCATCATCCTTCAGTCAGGGGAACACCTTAACTGGTGCAGAGACAAGTGGATGACAGCAACATTGCACTGCAGAGAACTTTCTGTCCATGTACTGCAAATACCACAGCCAGAGACATGGCTACTGTGTGATCAGTTCTCAGGGAAGAAAACCACCAGGTTTGGAATTTTATTTGGTAGAAAAAGGCGTAGCAAGAATTTATGGTTGAGTGAAAATACAAGATTAATTTAAAGGAGAATTAGCTAAGTGTTTTTAATATTGAGATTTGCTGTTGGAATGAGCTGAAGAGAATGATGGATCTGTCAAACCCTAATACCCTCATATCCAAATTGATTATCTTTCTAGGAGACAGATGGATGCCAGAGAGAAATCACCAGAAAAAATCAAGGGCAGCTAAGAAGAAAAAGCAGTCTTTGGGTGCCAGATGAGATGAAATGACATCTCCTAGCTTTAAACTTATTTTTTAATAGTACCTCAATATTCTTGGGAAGGTTTTCAACGTAAAACATTTTGAGCAATGTCAATCTTTTATTTTATTCATAAATGCCAAAATAGACACCACATGCATCTGCTTTTCCTCTGTCTCATAATTTTCAGGAAAAGGGTGAAATATCTGATTAAGTCACAGGGGACAGAGACTTTCATTATTGTTTCAGCCACAGGTCACTCTCTCACATGCTCTTTTGCTAACATTCAGCAGTGAAAAGGCAGGCAAAATCTGGAAGACCTGCAGAGCAATAGTTCTCTAAGTCAAACTTCTGACTACCTTTCTTCTCCTTTGCCTCTATGAACAATTTTGCTCTTCCACCATGAATGATATGAAATCCCTGAAGCCAAGGTCTATTTCACTCCTGCAGATCTTGATAAATCCATTCCTAAGGCATAGGACCAATTCATCTTTATCTCCCCATAAAAATGCTATGGCAAATTCAGCATTTAATGGGAGTGGGGCATAGGAGAAAAAGGATCACTTTTTGCTTTTAAACTGTGGCTAAAAAGCAGTTAGTTCCTCAATTTCTCATGCTATGAAAACCAGCAAACACTCTCAGCTATTCTCTTCACATTTTCCATGATTTTGCATGTCTTTGACTATTCAGTTGTTTCTTGTATGGAAACTATGCTGCTGATCATCTCTGCCATGCTTCCCTGCATGCTTTATACTACTAACATCAGTTGCTAAGCTGAGACTACCAAGACAAAGACAGCTCTAGACACACCAAAGAATTTGAGCATAATGTCATGATGATTTTTGGTTTTTTCAGTGATTCAGTTTGCCTTTTTCAGAGTCCCTGCATGTACAGTTACTACAAGATCATTTTTTTCAGTGGTAAAATCTGATTTAGAGGCTATCACTCTATCTAGACAGAGCTGTGTTTGGCTTTGCTTTTGTTCATAACTTTAGATTTATCTTTGCTGAATTACATTGTTATGTTATCACCCAGCTACTTTGCATCTTGTGACTCTTCCACAGCTCTTCCAAGGCTTATTGATTTTAACCAACATATGAACAAATGACATTCAGTTTTCATTCTGCCAGGGCACACAAAGTGCACAGAAACTTGCAGCTTCCTGTACAGCTCCATGGGCAGGTACCTTATAAACTCTCAGGACACCCTGAGAGGGCTTAGAGAATTGTTGGAGACAATATCACCAGCTTGGAGTGAGAGAGCAGCAGAAAAAGGAAAAGCCTAAATTTATAAATAGTTCTGTTTCTCCCTAGTTTTCCATTTTTCCCAGGCAATTTGGCTGTGGTTGGTTATGTTCCTCTTTCAGGTTAAAGGTTTCAGGTTTAATCCACCCATGATCTGACTCCAGAAGGTGAATGAGTGAATGGTTACAGGGAGTGCTGAACCACTAAACTCCACTGAATTCTGAATCTTTAACAAATATACTCTGTAGTTTATAAAATTAATCTGCACAAAAGGCATGCACATGTTATGCACTGCCCAGTGCTTGTTTTGGTCACTGCAGATGGAGCATGCATGTCCCCACCATGGCACCAGCAGAGCTTTCTGGCATCTCAGACAGGGCAAGCAGACATCATTCCTGTGAATGTGGCCGGGCTAAGAGGGTGGCTGTGTCTTCACAGTCCTCATAAAGCTTAGTAGGATCTCACTTATTTGAATTTACAAGGTATTTCAGCCTCTACAGAGCCCAGATGATAAACAAAATAAATTAGCTAGTATGAGAGATCCTATCAGTCAAGACAACCAACTAAACTAATGTTTGAAAATAGGGCTATACCAGTTGAACTGAGCTTGATGACAGTGACCGCTTTGGGTCTAAGTGTGCTCATTGGATCATTTTGGCTAAAAGCATCCTTGCCATTAGAGGGCACCAAATGACTTTACAATCTGCCTCTCTCCCACAGGTCTGGGATCTGTACCCCGCCCATGCAGAGACTGAGCCTCTCCAGCCACAACGCAAGAGATTTTGGTGTCACACTTGTGGTGTCTCAGTGTCCTCCACTCGACTGCTACTGTTTTGAATACAGGGGAAAATCTTATTTACAGATATTTCTTCCCCTGTCAGGCATATCACCTTTGGGAATGGAAGCTACACTGTAGAAACAGCAATAAACCTGTGAGGTTTGAAGGAAATGAGAGGGAATGTCACCTATTAAAAGATAAGTAGGCTGAAAAGCATGGGATGAAGAACAGTTAGAAAACTGTCATATTGCTCTTATCCAGTTATTCTTCTCAGCTACACTTATATTTGCTGATATTTTTCTGTTTTGCCTTGGTTGCCTTACTCTTGGGTTCATTTTTCTGTGTCTATTGTTTTGATCACTTTACACCTTTTAGTTTTGTCCTGAATAAAAATCAGCTTCACTCGGATTGTGGCTGCAGGGGCTGCCAAAGGAAGGGGGAGACTGCACAGGGAAATCTCTGATGGAAACTTTTCCTTCTGGATCATAGCTGAGGATCTTGGGCTAAGATTCAGTCAAAGCCTTGACCTATAACTGGGGTTAGGACAAAAACTAGAGCTGAAATTGGGAGTGGGCTGCAGAGGGACTGCTGAAGGATGTTCAGTTTGCTAAGCATCTTCTGACAAGTGATACATAGGCTTCTGTTAATATTTAATAGAAAAAAAATGTATGCTTCAGTCTTTAGGGAAAGTGGAACAAGGCCAAGCAATTAGTTAGACTGCTGGGAACCTGGAGTAGCCCTGCTAAAATTAAATGAGTTGCTGTGGATGTGATTTACTTTATTTCACAGCCTTTTAATTCTGTTCAGTTTGGCAGGGTTATCCCAGATCTATACCAGGGTGAGGTGTCCTTTGACTTTGCTCTGAGAGCAAAATCTGGTGCAGCTAAGTATAAAGACAGCAGTATGTTTTATTATGGAACAGAGTTCTACAACCTCTAAATTATGTCACCTGCTGTGGATCTTCACTGTAAGTTCTTAAATATTTGAATAACAAGATATTGCTGAAACACTTCTGACTGCCTGTGAGGATCAAAGTGTGATGTTGACATTAGTATTCTTTGAAGGGGAGAACTCATCACAGTGTTTGGGAGCTTTTTCCCTTGCTTTGCCTCTTGTGGGTATGTGAGATAAAGCAGTGCCAACTTCTTTGAAAACAGAGAAGAAGAAAGAGAACCAGCACTTGCATGAGCATCTCTCAAAAAGTCCAAAGAACTTTGGTTAATCCCAGCTGAATTTGCAGTGCTGAAAAATATCTCTTCAGGGAAGGACCAGATTTCCTCTTAAAACTGCAACCAACAATGTATAGAGGAAGCAAAACAAAAATACAGGATATAATAGTTTTGGGAATGAGTTAAGTGTATCTGAGTGAAAGGAATGATGGCAATTTACATTTTAGATTTTAGATTTTAAGAAAACGAACCCAAATGACAAGATTTACCCCTGAATATTAAAAAAAAAACAAGAAAAAATATTTATCTAGAAAGTATCTTTTCTATTGTGTATTAGTGAAAGTGAGACACTAAAGCTGGATTTTTATCTGCCAGTTTTGGGTGCCTACAATGCATATGTGTGTGATGAGGTGTCTAAGCACCTCTGAAATTCGGCAGAGATCCTGTCAATAAAGTCAACTTCATTCAGGATGTGATCCACTGGACCAGATGTGAGTGTGTTTTACTTTGAAAGCACACCTTAAATTATATTGAGCAACGCACTGCTGACTAAAAGCTGCTTAGGCAGTGAACACAAACACAGATGCTTGCACTGGAACCACTCACCTCCAGTTTGAGGAATCCTGCTTTTAGCATCTCTGAAGCTGCTTATTTGGAAGAAATACCGAACCATCAATATTAGAAAATGTTTTGAGTACTTCTACATCAGTTTTACAATACAGCAATAGTTGTCAAAAGCATTTCTAGGAAAATTGTTACTAAGGATTCTGTGGCTGGAGGATAGATGTCTCAAAAATGCAGTCTAAATTCAGGTGCTTGGACAGCATTTAAGTCAAGAACACTGACAAAGGACAGGGTCCCCCTTGTATGGGTCTGGTCAACTCTGTGAGCTGAGTAGTAACTGGGGGAAGTGAAAAAAAATAAAATCCTGAGCAGGGAGATCAAACTGGGAGGTCTGGACTGTGAGTCTGACACCTTCATTCTCTTCTCTAGACACTACCAAAAACCAAAAAAACCCACAATATATCTTCATCAGAGCTACATTGCTGAAAGGCAGGTTAATTCAAATGCCAAAATACCTTCTAAGGCCCAGGGTAAACATCTAAACATTTCCATGTATTATACTATTTACCTGTCAAGACTGAGAGTGGGAATTGAAATGCTGGTAATTGAAAGCCATACATCATGTGAGGACTCCAGCACTGTGACTTCAAGCTCTTACTGTCCTAAATTACAACACTCTACCTAGCAAACCCCTCTGCCCACCCCCCCCCAAAAAAGGAAAACAAACAACCAACCAACAACAACAACACAACACAATCATGCTGGTTTAATCCTAATAATTTCAAGACAGAAAGATAACCTGGCTGCATGGTCCTTGTGCTCAGAAAAAGGGTTCGTTTCTAGATAAAGCTTTTCTTTTTCTGTCAAAAGTAGGCAGAGCTTTGCAAGCAGTCACTTGTCCAACTTGTCAGGCAGGCCAAGTTCTCTCTTTTGCTGTGTTTTTAACCTTCTGCCTTTTCCAGTACTTTTCTTTAGCCCGCAGATGTTGGTAATGGACATGACAGTTGATTTCAGATGGGATGATGAGATCTATCAATTAGTATCTTAAAGCATTCCTTCTTAAGCAAATAAGATAAACTCTTTCCAGGTATCTCAGGTTTACTTATTCCTGGAAGCATGATGGCTGCACTTTTTCCTAATTGTGTGGATTCCACTTTGAGGGAAAAATTGTGCTGAATATAAAAAATAAACAGAACTGTTCAGTCATGTAATGTTCCATTCCACATCTTGTAAATCCCATAGGCCAGGGAATATGTATCTGTTGTCTTGGTCAAATGCAGATGCACATAAAATTTATTTTGGCCAACTGACATCCATGGCTTGGCTCACTTTAGGGCTAGGAATTTCAGAAAAAGCCATTTGGAGTTTACTTCTACACAAGTGACTCTGGTGATAATGGCTGAGATGTGAATCTTAGAAAGTGGAAGCCAGTTCAAGGAGTGGTTTTAAAAATGTAGGTTCAAAACCAGCTTCTAAAATTTGAAACAATATTGTGGGGCATATGAGGAACCTATTCTATACAAATGCTCAGTACCTGTAATTTTTATTGGCATCTTTAAATTAATTTCTTGAGTTGTGTAATGAAAATCAGACATTGTGTAATGAAAAAAACTAACCAAAACAAAAACAAACAAACAAACAAACAAGAACAAAAAAACAAAACCAAAAGAAAACAAAAAAAGTTGAAAATCTTCTTACCAATTAATTATCCTTGTCTTACACACATCTCACTGCTTCAGGAAGGGATTTTATGGCTTCACAATCAATGGGTTTGAGCTAGGGTGATATTATGGTAGTAAGACAAACCCTATAATCTACTGACTCCCAATTCAAGTCACATTAGGATGAGGAAGAGCATGACAAATTCAGTTTTCAGACACACTTCTAGGATCTTGTGGCACATTGGAGAATTCCTAGAGTTAACACCATCTTTGAAAGCTGCTTTTTCCCCTTCTGACCCCCACGATGCCTGCTTTTCCCTGATGCAGACTTTCTGTATAAATGTGCTTGGATATTAGTTGATTCCATGTGGAACATGCAAGGACTTGTGGCATTTATGGTCCCCCTGCTGATAGCCCCAGCATAGGCTTGGCAGAGGATGCCTTCTTGCTGTCCTGCTGCTCTGGAGTCACTCTGACCTCAGGATAAGGAAAAGTGAAAAACAAGTAAATATATTTATATATTACCACATATTAGAATATATATATATAAAAAATATATATTTCTATTCTACCACATCCCACATAGACAACATAATTTCAGAAGCAATAAAGAAATCACAGCAGTCAATCAAGACAGCTCTCACTCCTGCTCTCCAGAAATGTTAAATTTTCCTGCATTTTGTTTCTTTTTATCCATTTGTATATTATTCTTGTTTTTATCTATTTGTATTGTATCTTTTCTCTCTGTGATTTTTGTGGTAGAAAGCAGGAAGAAATTTCTAAGAGTGTTAAAACTGATTCTTTTGGGCAATGCCCTGCTGCAGTGTGTTTTGGTATGTTTGTTCAGATCACCTCCAACAGGCAGGCCATCAGTTTGTGCTGAGACCCACTGAGGGGCTGAGCTGGGAGCTGCTGGAAGTGGGCAGCTCCTCTGGGACATCCTGCAGGCAGCATCCCTGGGAAAGGCACTCTGCTCTCCTGGCTTGCCCAGAGCCTACATACACATGCATATTCATGACTGGCTATTCTTTCAGGCAAAAGAGAAAATTTCTTTAGAAAATTGCAGCAGCAGAACAGGGCTGTGCTTTCAAGTATTTTGTCTTTCCCAAAAGAAAATAGCTGATGCCATGAAAAGTTTTGTGCAGCCATAAATGCGCTCAACTGTGCTGTAATGTTTCATGGAGGGGGAATTTTCTTTCCCAGCCCAGCTGCTGAATAGTTTGTGCCTCCAGGCTCCATGAGGAATTGAGAAATAGGACCAGGCATCATGCTAATTTTTATCATTTTTCACCCCATTTGCAATAATCTGGGACATAGAGATTCCCCTGTGTGGAGAGCATTCCTTCCTGCCTCCAGTCAGAAATCACATGTGCAGACACAGGTACAAACACACACTTGTATGTAACTCATCTCTCCTTCAAGACATTTTTATGAGGAAGTGTTTTGGAGGAAAGTGTCCACACCTACCTTCACATTACAGTCTAATCAATGTTTTTTTAAGGGCATTGCAGTCAGCCTGGGACTAATGCTGACTCTAAGAAGGTAACACTGTATAAATGAAAACCTGTTTAAGTTTCCACTTTCTGTTATATACATATTTATTGTGTCTCTTTTCCTTTTTTTTCTTTTATTTTTTCATTTTTCCACCAGCAAAATGCTTCACTCAGTAAAAAGTGATCTGTTATGGAAGGTGGGAAATTTGGGATTTTCCTTTTTTGCCAGACTCCTCAGAAGATGACATTTCAGAAATTAGGTTTTCCCTGAAATGTTTAGGTTATCTAGTATGATGCTCAATCATTGACAACGAAAACAAAACCTTCTGGTGTTAGAAGCAAGTGTATAATTTTTGTAATAGGCAATTAATTAGGCACTTACATGCAAATAAGTAAAGATAATTTTCCTAAATTCAGCTGACTCGTATTATTTGGCCTGAGGAAAAAACTAGTGAAGTTTTCAAGAGTCTCTTCAACAATGTTTCCTATAAATCCTTAATTATTTTAATGTTTTTCTGTAGGGAAGATGTTCTACTTCAAGACCAGAATTTTCCCTTGCTTCTTGTCATAGCTGTACCTTGTGGCTCTGAATTCCCCATTGTCTCCAGATGCAGAGGAATGGTCAGAGAAATGAAAGCCATTTTTAGTGATTTTTTTTTGAGTTTCCATGTTCCTGTAATTCATGGGTGATGAGGCTGGGGAGATCAAAATGTTTCTTTTATGCTTTCTGGGGATTTTTTCTTCATGTTGATCCCACTCTCCTTTAGAGACTTCAAAGATCTGCAGTACCATGGAGCCCAGGAAATGAATTTGCTTCCTTGCTTTCTGCCATCACCCAATGTATCCTTACCACCAAAAAAGGGCAACAAAAGGTTGTCCTTTCTTTTTGGCCTGTTCTGTAGAAAGCAAAGCTGTTTTGCCTGGATACAGATTTTGAAATAGGTGATTTCTTATCTGTCTCTGTGCTTGCCCCAGGAGCTGACCTCGCCATGCACCGTAAGACACAGCTCACAGTTTCATGGGCTGCTCTTAAAGACTGTGGGGCTGAAAAAGCTGCTTCACAAGATTTCACTTTAACTCTTTTTTTATCATTAGAATGACCTTGGAGCTCAAAGACACATTCCAGGCAGGGCTTCTGACACTGAAGAACTGGTCTCTAATGAGAGGAAGAAATTTGTCATTGCCTAACTAGAGTGTCCTTTGCAAGCTGAGAGTTATTGCTCAGGGATGGCATGTTCTTAGTCTTCCACATTCCTCTACTGATTTTCACACCTAAGAACAAGACAGAAGCAACTGCCTCTTGCACCCAAGATTTCCATCTAGAGTAGGGCATTGATTGTATATGGTAATAGGTTTTAAAATGGGAAGGCTTTAAAATGATCAGAAACCTGCCAGATTGTCTTGATCCCAACGCTCTCATGAAACTGAGTTACATTTTTCTACATGTTCCAACACTAAGGCAGTTGTATTATAGAACTATATATAGAACATATTATATAGAACTTATAACATTATGTGTTATGAAATTGGTCTAAAGAGAGAAACAAATAGGGCTGAGAAGTATGTTTGTTACCTGATTTATAATATCTTGAACTCACTGATTTGTAATAGTATCAGCAATTACTCTAATTTACCAAGGAAAAAACACGCTAAAATATTTAATAACGAAAATGGGTCCTTTGCTAAGCCTACATCTGTCACTGTGACCTGAGTTGAGTGTGTCATTACAACAACAAAAGGCCAGGGGCTCTGTTGGCTACAGCCAGAATCTCCACACCTTCAGTGCTGCTGCTTCAAGAGCTGTCTGCACAAAAGCTTTCCTGAAGTAAAGTTTCTCTGTGAATTCTCAGTGTTGCAGAGCATTTATACAATACATCTTCAGGAGGAATACAAATGCTTCCCTGAACAAATAGAAAGGATAAATTTAAGTTAAAATGAAAATAAAATAATAACAACAATAATAATAATTAAACAAACAAACAAACAAACCCAACAAACCCCATCAAAACAAAACAAGACAAACAAACCACCCCCCACCCCCACCTAAACCCCTTGTTTTCAAGTATCATAGAAATTTATTTCTCTGGTGGCTGAAAAAACAACTACTGTCTTGATGTTGCAAGATGACAGGGGAAGCAGATGCATCAGTGTCTATCCAGGTGTCTACAAGAGATGTGGAAAGATATTTTCAAATATACAGGAAAAATGAAATCATCCTGCAGACCTGTGAGGATGGGTTTTGGATGGATCCTTCTATAAACACTGGAGCTGGAATTGAACAAATCCTTCATCTTTCAGTTGTTGAGGGGCAGCCTCATGAAAAGGTTGTGACCTACAGCCCGTGAGGTCAGCAGGAGCTTTGGTCAGGCCCTTGCAAGCTTCACTTTTTGTCTACAGTTACTGTAAAAAAGAGCACAGACATCTGTGCCATGGTCCTCTAAGGACACAGGTAATCCATGGACCAGGAATGGTTGCACTTCGGTGGAAATTTTGAAAAGTACACAAGTATGTTTTTTGATTGCCAGAGGGTAAATTCATGTAAGTGCCAAGTATTTTCATTAATCCATTTTTCCATCTAGTTACCATCTAATGTCTGGCTCAGAAGCTTCAGGGTTTGGGTTTGGCTCTTTTTTTGGGAGGGGACTTTTGTTGTTTTTTTGGTTGTTGGTTTTTTGGGTTATTTTAAACCGCAATTAGGAAATTGAATAATCTTTGCATGAAATGTCTTACTTGAGAAGGCCAACATGTTACAGGACATGGATATTCCATCACTAGTGTAAAATGACTGTCAACTTGGTGGCAATTTGATATAAAAAAGGAGCTGGATATCTATCTAGTCATACGACTGTGAGGCTATCAAATGTTCTGAAGACTAGTAACAAAACTGTTTGATCCAACCTTTGGTGTAATCAGAAGAAAAACAGTTAGATTTTGATGGACAGAATCCATAATTAATTTTCCCCTAATTTCTGAGTTTCTTCTTTTTCCAATTTCCATCTTGTCCAGAGAGAAAACTTCTCAATACCAACAAAAAGTTACATTTCTTTTAAATACATGTGGGACAGACATTTTCAGTAGTTTGATTTGTTCTTACCTATAGAACAAAATCACTCACTAAAAATGACCCTTTATAGTTTTCTCAGAGCTAAACATATTAAACAGGTTGGATAAAATTAATTTACAAATCAAATTCACAGGACTAAGGAGTAATCCCAAGGCCCTGTGCAAAACGGTTCCTATATTGATGCATGGACAAAAAGCTTTTTACTAGTTAAAGTTAGAAAGGATATGTTTATTACAATGCCAGGAACATTCAGGAAAATTTTCTAAAGGCATGTGCAAAATCTTCAAGGCTCTTGTCCTCTTTTATCGACAAAATCTTACATATTTATATAATTATTTACTATGCTTATACATATGCATTACCTAGCCCTGCCTACCCTCCCCTCACATTAAGATGAGCTCAAAGGTCTCCTGCACCTGCGTATTTCCTTCTTCTAACTGGGTCGGTGGGTTTTGAAATGGGTCAGTGTTCTCCTAGGATGAAGTCAGGGATGTTTTCCTCAAGTTAAACTTTTCACTTTTGTCTTGTTGGCAGGTTCTATGGTCATTGGCCGTAATCTAGCCCTCCCCATCCTGGTTCTGGCTGGTTTCTGGGCCCAGCTGCAGTTATGGTTTCTTCATTTTCACAATGGCTCATCTTTCTTGTCTCCTTCTACAAACACGACTAAGTTAAGTAAATAATATATTGCTTTAGCTTTACTAGATCTATCCAATAATAATTAATCCTTTGCATAGTTTCTACTAGCCCTCTTAATTAAACTATATTACTTCTGTCTTGCTAGCTATGTTCTTAGCTTCTAAGTTCATTTAACCCTTTGATTCAATATAGTCCTATACAGACATCCATAGTCTGTGCTAAAAACACTGTACAATTAACTGCTGTCATAGGAGCACACTGGTTTTCAGCATTATAACCTTTTCTATAGCTTTGTCCTCTTTTTCAGCTCCTGAAGAATAGTTAAAGCAATCTTAGCCCCCATTAGAACCAAAGGTTTCCATTTTTGAATTCTTCTATCTTTGCTGCCATTTGCGTTACTCATGAGAGCTCTTCTATAGCTGAGACAGCAGTGGCATGAAAAATACACTTCCTTCTCTGATTATAATGATTTTCAGGATAACTGTGTCTTATACATCCATAGTTCCACTACCTGATGTTGTTTTACATTTAGGGTTTTTTTTTGGTTTTTTTTGGGTTTTTTTTTTGTTTGTTTTTTGTTTGGTTTTTTGTTTTTGGGGTTTTTTTGTTGTTGTTGGTTGGTTTTTTTTTTTTCCTTTATGAAGAGGATTTTAATTATCTGGTAGATTCATATGGCTATGTGGGTATCAGCAACCTTTGTGGTCTGGTAGGAGTGAGTCTGCATAATGAAACAGCTGGTACTAAAGGTCCAGTGTCCATGTTATTCACTTTTCAGGGTTATTCTACTCTGAGCTATCTCCAATCTGGTCTTGCAGAACTCTTTGTGGTGCAGTGCAATGAGATATGCTTCTGAAGCAAACTTCCCACTCCAATTTTGTCTGACAGGAATCTGGCTCATGGTCTCCAAGACAGATTCATGATGGGAACCAAAACACCATAAGCGGGGATAATGTGAGATTTACTTCAAAAGTGTATTCTTGATCCAAACTAAAGCCCTGATGTAGATACATCCTGAGTGATATGCTGGAAAGATTTGGAAGGATGTCAGCCTGCAGACAGCTAATACCCAGGATGGAGCACTGTCTTCAACAGCTTGCACTGCTGGAGGGAACAGACAGAAGCTTTATGCCCAGTGGTGGGATCTGAGAAGCCACAAGGCATCCTACGTGTTCCCAGCAATGAAGCCCCATGTGAGCCAAAGATTCTAATTCATTTCCTTCTCCCCTGAAAATGCAGTCCCTGTTTCAAAAGTTCTGCTAAGAAACCACACAAAACATGTGGTTACAGAAAGAGGATCTGCTGGGACATGCATGTGCTGTGTTTGCAGCTAGGTAGGCAAATGTCTTACATGTCTAATGCATCGTTGGACAATGTGATTTACTAAGAACTCAGCTTCACAGGAGGAGACCATTCAGAAATAGTAACTGGCATGTACAGCAGCTGCACTCTGCTTTTCAGTAATTTTTTTCCACCATTTTAATGAATGTTTTATGTTATCTTTTCTCACTGCTCAATTGTCCCATCTCCTGTTACTGAACACAAGGGCCGCCTTTCATGACCTGTGTCACTCCACACTGACATAATATACTTATAATTCTGGAAATTCCAAGGCATATATACACTTCACGGTAACTCCCAGGCAACTAAGCCCTCTTGGAGCTAGCAATTTTACTGTATTTCATTCCACAAAGGAAATCCTACCCCCAAAGGAAGCAGTAAGCTCTGGCCACCCCTATAGCTGATAACAAACCAAGACTTTCATCACATTTTTTTGACCCATTCTTGGCTTTCAGGAATAACAACAGCTGCTGAAAGCAATACAATTTTTAGTTGTGCTTTTTTACCTTCCCCCCTAGCAAGCATCCTTATGAGAGTCTGAGAGATTAAATAGCCTTGGGGTAAATCAATCTCCAACAGCTGTTGCCTCCAGCATTCTTGACTGTCAGTGACTTCATTGAAAACGTATGAGTGATCTTTCAGCATGTTCACAAGTGGAGAAACGTGTCAACTGGGAAATCTCTTTACCCCCAGCCCCATCTTCATGAATGTACATGGATGGTTGAATAGTTTCTCAAAATTCCCAGTGGTTCCATGACATTTCTTTCTTTATCTCCTTGGTTTTGTTTGTTAATCTTTCTTTAATGCAAAGATAGCTCTAAAAAGGATGAGCATGAATTATGTTTTGTCAGCCTGAATATTCCCTTCGAGGGCCATTTGTTTGGATATGTAAATCAGTTTTCATAATGTAAGAGACTAGGGCAGAACTGACTTGATGAGGACTGAAGTTAGGAATGTGGACTGAAAACCAAATAGAAAACTGCAGACCACTACAGGCAGCTCCCATTTCTCATTGGTGCAGGCAACTTTTACTTTGATGGCAGCTCTGTAACACCCCCATGTCTGAGCACTGAGGACACAGATGGAACATGGTCCCTGTGCCCTGACCTCCCAGCACTGCTCACTGACACCGTGTCCATCCCATGTGTGGGAACACCTCCAGCCCATGGTCCAGCCCTGCTTCCCTCGTGCAGAAGCAGCACTGGCACAGATGCTCCCACCCTGGCAGTAGCAACAGGAGTGGGTTCTTAGCACAAATGAAAGGTTTGCCTAAGTTTGACTCACAAATCTGCTCTGAAATAGAGTTGTCTAGAGAGTCTGATCAGTCTTTTTTTGTCACTCTAGTCACCCTAGTACACTAGCAGCTGCACACTTTGTGTGTACCTGAAGCTGTCTCTGATTCCATTTATTTTTTTATCAAACTCCATCTTAAGTTTTCCCATTTTTCATATAGAGAAGGCTGATAAACAAATTCACTCATTTGAGACCAGAAACTGGCTTCTGCTTTCTAACTAAATATACCTAGGCATAATTTACAAGCATCTCTTGATATGATAAATGTGATCATTTAGCTTAAGTGGCTTTTGTCCACCTCTGATTTTTGCTGCTGGCTTTTGTGCATCCATGACTTTTGGCCCATCTATCACTCTTGCTTTTTCTCTTCACCTTGTGACAGTCTGCTTTCAATAGAACTGCTATAATAAGTTAGATCTGCAGGCTGGGACTGAAGAGGACTTTTAATGCTTGTGAAATTCTGGCCCAACAAATGGTTTCTTTGAACTTGATTTGTAACCTCAAAATTACATTTAAATCAATAGTCTGAGAATTCATTCCTATTTTAAACTTCTGAATTCCTTTATCTGGGAAACAATGAAAAAACTCTTAGAACAGAATAAACTCAACATGTTTCACTTCCTGAAGATTTTGAATTGACAGGAAGATTCTCACTTGGTCATGGGCTTGCTTCATTTTTTTGTTAAGGTCAAAGTCACCTTGTCTGAAATGCTCTGTGATGCACTTCCTTTTACAAAAATGCAGCATTCAGTGCATACTCCCTTCTGAATTCATGAGAAAGTAAAGAGTCTTCAACTACATCTCACTTATCAAGCCCCATAACTCACCATTGATATTCTGTGCCTGAAATCCTGGTCTCACATCCACTGGCAGTGAAACATTGATTACCTTCAACAGACTATTTCATTCTGCAGGCTTAGCAGATGAATACTGTGGGGAAATTATATCTCATAAAAATGACCAGTCCTTTTCACTAGAAGCATAACTCAGTTACAGATTTGGAGGATTGTTATCTCTTCTAAAGCACTTCTAAAGCAGACCAGAGCTTCTCTTCCGTTTTGGTTTCAGGGAACTGCTGTATCCAGCTTTAGAGAGAGTGTGTCTACCAGTCCTTCCATAATAGACCAAACTAAATTTCCAGATGTGCAAAGTGTTTGTCACCTTGAAAGGTGACCCCTCTGGAATCACTGGATTGTGGTATGACAGAAACCCAGTGCAGGGTCTGGCAGCTGTGTGAAGAGTGCTAAACCAGAGTGGATCTCTGCTGTCCCTGCTGAGGATTCACCAGGCTCTCAGTGCTTATCATGCTTCTGCACAGGAGTGAGATTTGCATGCTGGACAGGATTAAGATTTGAAAGCTGGGGAATTTCTCTTGAAATCTCATTTATTTTCTACTGGAGTGTGAGCCTGAAGTGAAAAAAATAAAAGAATGATCAGTGAGAGAGACCTGCACTGTATTAACTGGCCTTTACAAGAGGATCTGATGTATTCTAAAGCATTAATAAGGAGGGATCAGCTGTGTTAATTTATAATTCCAGTTCACAAAACAGTCCAAGTATCTCCTACACAATGCTTCAAAAGTAGCCTGAAGGGATAAAAGTACCCTGAAGTCTAAACTTTTATGAATAGACATCTTATGCTATGAGACAGAAGAATTACTATGAGGAAATGATGTAACATGAGGAAAGGACAATTCCACACATTGATATAATAAGACTGCAGTGAAATTTTGCAGCAAACAGTATTTATTATGCATAGGAATGTACCTGATCCCCCTGTAGCTAAACTGTCATCCCTGATGATAAGGTATCTATTCATCATATCACAATTATTGGGTAAAGAGAAGTAGAGAGCTGAATTGCCTGGCTTGAGGTCATGCTGCTGATCAGTGGATGTCAGGATTATTTATATGAAGCACAAAGAGCTGCTCATTATGTTCCCATAGCACAAAGAGCTCCAAAGGGACTTACAGCTTGCAAGCTTTATACTCTTCGTTTTGTTAAGCCTAGGGTCTGAAAATTTTGTCCTTGGGATATACATTTACTTTTCATATATTATAGCGCGAACAGGAAGAGACATTTCCAAACTTTAGAAAATATGTGCAATGATTTCTCACACTGGAGATTTTAATTTTTGTATTTGACACCAATTAAAACACAAAGGTGAAGTCTTTGTGGAAAAGAGGTATCTTACCTCCATGGTTCAAATGAACTGTCCACAGTATATCAGCAAACAGGGCTCTTCTCAAGTACTTTCATGAATGTCAAGGTGGCAATGTCTTTCACCCAATTAATCCCACAACTCCAATCTGACTGCGCTCCCACTCAAAAGACCTCAGGTCAGCAGGCCAGATTTCTTCTAGTAATTAGCCTTTAACCTTCCTAGTCTTTGCTTTTTCAATTGCCACTGACTCTGTGTCAGACAGGAGTTTTATGCTTCTTTTAAAGCCTATTTCACAATGGCTCTTGCTTGACCTTTGGAGCATGTGAATTTATAAGGAAATTGTTTGAGAGAGAATTTTTAACTGCTATTTAAGAGCATAAGTGCTGGGACTTCCCTAGAAAAGCACCTTAATGCTTGCCTGGTATGTCCAGATGTGATTCTGTCCTCCTGACTATTTTAGATTTTGTTCTTTTCTCTACGAAGTACAGAAAACTATAAATCTGCCAGCAATTGGTATAGCCAGTCTGTATATATTAGAAGCAAATAGTGGTCATTTTACAAATTCAGAGATAGCATGGTACTGTTCTCTAAGCTCAACCCTAACTGGCCACTACTGTGCCCTTCTTGTAAATTAACTTGTATAGATGGAGAACGTTCTTCTGTACCAGAGAGAACCAGAAATATTCAGCCATGTGTCCCTCCATCGATAACAGCTTCCTTCATTACCAAAAAGTGCACCTCTGGAGATGCAGTGCCTTTTCAAAGGCCATGGTCAGCACCAACATGAAGTCCCAGAAGACCATCAGATTCAATGGTGCATAAAAATCATTTGGGTCTCCTGGGTCTTGGAGCAACCATTCAGGAATTACAGAATCATCAAGGTTGGAAGAGACCTTCAAGATTATCTTGTCCAACTTTCAAACCAGCACCACCATAATTGCTTCTAAACCAATCCCAAGTGCCACATCCAGACAAGTCTTGAACACTTTCAGAGACAGTGACTCAAACACCCTGGGCAACTTATTTCAATGCCTAATCAATCTTTCAGTGTTGTTTTTTGTTTTGTTTTTTATTCTTAATACTATCTAATCTGAACCTCCCCTGCTACAACTTAAGGTCATCTCCTCTCACCCTTTCCCTTGAGACATGGCAGAAGGGCCTGACCCCCATCTGGCTACAACCTCCTTTCAGGGAGTTGTAGAGAATGATAAGGTCTGTCCTGAGCCTCCTTTTCTCCAGAATAAACACTCCCAGCTCCCTCAGTAGCTCCTCATCTGACCTGTGCTCCAGACCCTTCATCAGCTTTGTTGCGCTTCTTTGGACATTCTCCAGCATCACAGTGTCCTTTTTGAAGTGACCAAAAACTGAACACAGTATGCAAGGAAGATAAGTATTCTGGCATTTCAACCCCAGAGAAACATCATTTGAAAGAATTCCGAAATGATAAATTATCTCTTAGATTTTTGTTTCATTTTTGTAGAGGTGCAGAGGCAGTTCTGAAAGTTGCTGGCTGAAGCTGCTGAATTTAGAGGTGAATGCAGATTTTCTGAAAGATGATTGATATTCCTAGGTATCCAGCTGATCTGAACTTATTTGAATGTGGAGGGGTGATGGCAAAGTTGATGCTTCCACACAGTTCCATATCACATTTGTTCACCACACTTAGATGGTTTCTGGACTCTCACACTTCCCTGTATTTTCTGTCCTCTAAATAAGACAGGTAAGAGTTAAAATAAATAAAAGTGTGTACAAAGAGCAGACAGATTTATACTTGTAGAGCTTATATGGAATGCTCAAATAAGATTTTTTAATCACCTTCATCATGCATGAATTCAGCCTACACAGAAATCCCCACCAATTATATGGAGACTCTTGTAGGAAGGACCCTGGACCCCCTGATCTATTGTCAAATGTGCTTTTGGGGCTGGCAGAATTCCTAAAGGCAGTGGTGCTTATCAATGACCTTCCTGTAAGCATTGGAAAGCTGCTATCAGATCCCCCCAATGCCTCCTTTTCCCCAGACTGAGCAAGCCTCTTTTCACAGGTCAAACACTCCAGCCTGTAGTCATCTTGCTTACTCCAGAAGGTCCTGAGTTCTGCTCACGGTTGTGTCCTGGCTGCAGACCTAATCCATGCAATGTCACCTATTTTCCCCAGCCCAGTAGAATTGAATTATCAGCTGTAGGTGACTGCATAGAGTTTTGGGAGGGTTTTTCTCAGACAATCAATAATCACAAGTAGATATCAATTCTATTTTGAAATGACAGAGATTCTGATCCTGAAAAATCAGAGCTGATCTCCAAAGGGGAGACATAATTAAAGAGTCATGAACAAAGCAGCTGTTACAACTGTGCAGTTGTCCATGAAGTTTTTAGGTTGCACTCAACCTTTAGCAATTAGTAATTAAATAAATTGATTGGCACTTAGTGATTCTGCTCTGAATGACAGGTATGCTTACCTTAACGATATGATAGTAATAAAAATTAAAACCAGTTCTTGCAAACTACTCCTGTCGCTCACAGAAAGATTCAGAATGATCTGCACAGTTTTGGAAATTATTTCATTCCCTGAAGCATTTGAAATGGAGCCGAGCAAAACCTACTCTGTATTTTGTGAAGGAACTGCTGAAACGAAACTACTAAAAAATGGTGGCAAGCAAGAATTAAATTAAGTTCTATAACTGCAGATAAGTATCTACAGCATAAGTCTTTTTGATACCTTCAAAGAGTAGTCATTTTCTTAGCTAGTGTGTCTGTTTTTAATGACTCACATTTCAAAGCAACAATAAAGCATATATTCAGGTGCTTTTAATGACTTTTTCTTTCAAGTCCAGTGAAAAATGTGCATATGAAGCATTTCATTTGCTTAGAAATAAATTTGTTGTCCTTGAGTTTCATTTGTCTTCATTAATACCATTTCAGAGGTTTGCAGATTATCATTAAATGTGTTTTGTCTCTAATAGACAAGTTCTTCTGAGCTTGGTGTCATATATCTGATAAAATGGACTAAATGAACTTGTCCTAGATAAATCTATTTTAACAGGCTTGTCAAACTTAAATTAACCAAAATATTCCAATTTCCAAATGTATGTTCCTGAACAGAAGAGTGAAGATGAAGCTTCATATTTTCCAAAAACTCACTTTCTTTTCTATTTTTTTTCTCTCCCAGTGCTGTATTTCTCCTCCTACTATGGGACAGGCAAAGGAAGGAAAATAAATGAGGCAGCATCTCAAATTGGAAATCTCTCCCGTAAATATGTTTCTCTCTATTCTTTGTTTCACCAGTAATGGGCTTGAGTGGAATTATTTACGAGGTGCCCAGTTCACCTCAATATAAAGACAGACATTATTTAGACAGCGGCATAATTGTGAATAGCATTTTCAGAGAAGTAAAGGTCACTGTCTCTAGCAAAGCACTTCTCACCTAAATTAAGATGTGAAAGGGGAAGTTATCAGCCTTAAGCTGTTCCATGACTAGAAAAGTGCAGCTGTAAGTACAGACACACACAACTCCTGCCTCTGCTTTTAAAGGAAAAGCAGGCAGAGTGAAATGCATCTTGGAGAAGGAATGTTGCATGGCCGACGGGAATGGAGATGCTAAGGCACAGGAACTGTTTGAGGCAAAGGTAATTTAGCACATTAACAATAGCTAGACTCTGTGTGACTGCAGTTTGGCTAGGCTGGAACTGGTGAGCCCTGCTGCTAGCTCAGGGCAAGCCCCCTCTATGACTTGGGTGCCACAAGCCCAATTTGCCACACACCCCACTGTGGTGAGTGAGTTTGCTCAGAGCCTCTTACAAGTAGAGCTTTGGAAAGCACTCTATGCCAATCCATTTCTCATGAATTGGCACATCTTTTTAAAGACTCTTTGGATCAACATCATCACTTTCAGGAAGTTTATTTTCTTTCCTGAATAACTGCTAATGTCTACAATGTCTTAATGGTCCTTTGTAGTTATTAGTTTATGAATCAATACAATCAGGATCTTGGTGCCAAACTCCTTCCTGGGTCACAAACAGCACAATCTCATTAAAGCCAATGAGTTTCCACTGGGAATCTATCAGGAGCAGTTTTGGCCTTGAGTTCTCATATTAAGTAGAAAGCAGTGCCTAGAGCAATGCCTCTTGGCAGAGTCCAGCATTCCATCAAAGAGACAGACAATTAGCAAATGATTAGTATTCACAAACCATGAGAAGCTGCCAAAAATTCTTTTCTAATAGGCTACAATGACCTTATTGGGGTAGATTTTTGTTGGGCTGACAGTTCCAGCAGTCGGACAGATTGTGCTGGGACCATCTTCTCCTGATTTGTCAGAGACAAATCCTTCACAGGAGGATGACTGTGCCTTTACTTGGGGCAGCAAGTGGCACTGAAGGGCTGGATGCTGCCACAGCTGGGCATGACAAGTTGCCCAGGACCCAAACAGTCTACTATCATGTGGCCTATGGGGTAGGTCCTTCTGTTCAAGCACCTTTTGTGAATGGATGATTCTGTTTATCCAGTAATTAAGTCTTTTTATATAATAAAAAGTGCAGAGTGGACCCTAAAGAAGACTTAGGCCTTGCAATGCTTGCCAAAGTGATTAGTGCATAAAGAAGGTGTAGTTCAGAATAGTCCAGAAGCACTGACCTATGGACTGCAAAACTAGCTCCATTTGTCTGCCTATTCATTTCACAGTAAATACTCTGCTGATAAAAAAAAACAAAACAAATACACAAAAAAAAAACCCCTTCCTAAAAAAGCCCCACAAAACAAAACACAACAAAAAACAAAAACAAAAAAAACCAAACCAAACCAAAACAAAACAAAACCCCCACATCATTACATGATTAATCCCTGAAAGAAAATAATGGAATTCAGGACTCGTCCTCAGCCAAGTGAGTGGTCTCACACAGCTGTGGAGCCAGACTTATTTTTGCTTTTTTTACCTAACCCAAAACTCTTAAATTCTCTTCCATACACTGGGCCAGCTTTAACAGGAAACATGAATAATATGTCATCTCCAGAATAAATGTGATTGTAAGGGCACTAGAGTTTTGTTTTCCTAAGAAAAACTATTCCATAAATTCTAGGGTGAGGAGAACTTCTTCTCTGGTGGCATTTCATCTTGAAGCCAAGCTGTGCAGCTACAATACATCCAAAGTACTTCTGGACTCCAGGGCACCATGAACATGGGTTCACATATGAAAGCCCAAGTCATGTACCCAGGTAATGGGACTTGAATCTCCACACTGGTCCTAAGCATGGTTTTTATGCAGCTACTCTGTTCTGGACTTGTGAGAGTTGGCATGAAGCCTCTTACGTGTCAGTTGGCTTTGACAATACAGAGACCAGGGAATATTTAGTTATTATACATGTAATTTTGGTGCTGAAGATGAATAGGCTGAATAAACCACTGAAAGCTTTCTGCTGACTGTCAAAAGAACATAATGGGTCAGCTGAGACCAGAGAGTCAGTTTTAGGTGGATAAAGCTGCCATCAGTTATTGTGGAGGCTGATTTGGTGTCATGAGATAATTGGTAAGCAGCAGCCACAGCCCCACAGCAGCCACAGTGCTGTCAGATTTGTGTTCAGCCACAGATTTAAACTCTGGCAAGAAGTGATAGCCTGCCATGAAGCGCTTTAATTTTCTCTAAAGGAGTTCCCCAGAAGCACATTCCTGGCACAGTGTTTGATAGCAAAACTGGACCACTCTGGTGTGAGACAACAATGAACAAATCTCAAGCAACTCTGAGAGAGCAGTTGGAGCTGGGTCTCCAGGAGGAAGATGTGCAGGATAGAAAAAGCTAATGGAGAAACCTGAATAACATTATGCAAATCAGGACTAACACAAAGCAGTGAAAATCAGAGAATTTACACACAGCTCTTCCCTGAAGTCACTTGAGCTTCCCCAGGAAGTTAAAAGTAAAGTTTTTACTGTGTTTGGTAGCTCAGTTGCTTTGAAAGGGCATCATGGTTGATCCAATTTCTTTAAAGTCCTATGGATAAGCCAGAAGACAGCATTTTGTGGTTTAAATCCAGCTGGAAAGTCAGCCCCACACAGCTGCTCGCTTCACCCTCAGTGGAATGGGGTAGAGAATCAATAAAGTGAGAAAACTCATGGGTTGAGATAAAGACAGCTTTATGGGTAAAGCAAAAGCAGTGTGCACAAAACAAGGAATTGATTCACTCCTTCCCATGGGCAGGCAGGTGTTCAGCCACCCTTAGGGAAAGCAGGGCTCCATCATGCATAATGATGTTCTGGGAAAAAATACCTTGAAAATCACTCCAAAAATACTCTCCTTACTTCTTTCCCATCTTTATATGATGCCATACGGTACAGAATATCCCCTGGGTCAGTTTGGGTCAACTATCCCAACTGTGTCCCCTCCCAACTCCTTGTGCACCCCCAGCCTCATCACTGGTGGGATGAGGAGCAGAAAAGGCCTTGACTCTGTGTCACCACTGCTGGGCAGTAATAGAAACATGTGTTATCAAACTGCTCCCAGCACAAATCCAAAATACAGCCCAATGCCAGGTACTATGGAGAAAATGAACTCTATTCCAGCCAAAAGCAGAACACTGAGGCACTTTGAGGATGCTGCAAGCATATGACCAGATTCTGTTAAGCTGAAGGAAGCAGCCTTGGCTTGCTAGTATACTGATTTACCTCCCTAGGCTGGTAGCTGAAAACCAGCCCAGAAGCAATCAAGAATATGGAAAAGAGCAGAAAATACTAGAGAAAATAGTATTTTCTCACCTGGAAGTCTGCATCCAGCAGTACTGAGACATGGCAAAAATGGAGGTGGAAAGAGGCAGAGGTTGGTTTCAGAAATTATCACAGGAATAGAAAACCCACACATGGGAATGGAAGGATAGATTTACAAAGGATTTCATCCAGCATCTTCCTGTAGAGTTTGAAGGAACACATAGAGTCCCTTGGAGAAAGGAGGATGTCAGAATAACATATAGGTAAAAAGTATATGGAGTAAAATGAAAATGGCTGCTACTTCTTATCACTATTATTAATGAACAGTATACAGATTTTCAGTGGCATGGAATAGGTATACAAATGAGAAAAGGACAATTTTGTGTTGTAATGAATGCTACAGAGAGAGTGTCAACATCATATGACAGCACCAACCCTAAGAAAATTAAAATAATACATACATAAATAGATCTTTTCTAAAGTCTATGTGCTTGAAATTATGCACCTGACTTCATGCTCAGACCTTTGCATTATCTGGAGTTTTTACACTCATGTTCAAAAATATTAATCTGAAATTATTTAATAGGAGATGATTGATGATTCTGCTAGAGAGGACAAGTTTTCATTGAGATATCAAGCTGTCATGTTCCAGGTTAAAGAGGGATTTATTTAGGGACAGAGTCAGCTACCATGTATGGCTGTACTGCCTAACAACTATAGCACAGACTGTCATCAGGGCATGCTGTTGTAGCTTGTTATTAGCTCACCATCTTCATCTCAGTGCCCTTTACCAGCACAGACTTTTTGCCCTCAAGGCTGGGGCAAACTGAGTCATCCCAAGTTGCACTCCTGCTGTCTGAGCCTCAGGGTATTCAGGTATTAAGCATCGAAGGGGAAGCACTTCAAGTTTACTGACAAGTGGCACCACATAAAGACAAGGTATTTGCAAAAAATGGAGACTGTCATAACATTGACTGGTGCCAGATCAGCTGTTCTTGGGCTGTGCAAGTATTGTCCCTCTGAGTCCTTCCAGACACAAGGGGAGCATAACAGGCTTGAAGATAAGCTTCCCTTTGCTACTCAATGACCTTACCCGGCAATTCAAAGGGATCTGCAATATCTATATTCTGTTCTTTATATAAAGTGCTCACATCCTTCCTAATTACTACCTATTCCCACAAGTGTCTTAACTTCCTTTTCTTAATAACCTTCTAGATTTCAGCAAATAGACACTGAAACAATGACTGCTGCTACTTTGTGCTAGGTGCAGTATAAAAATAGAATAGGAGGGAAACTTTTCTTTGAAGACATCAAGATCTAAACAGATTGAAATAAATTGTGGAAGGGGAAACATTGGGCAAAAGGATGAAGTGATTAATGCCTAATTACAAAATCAGTCAATGGGAGAGAAAGGAAAAGGATGTGCAGATTCCTCCCCTTAGGGAACAAGTAGTTTATCATTTCACTTGCCTTATTTCTGTTACTGATTCTGATGAGTGCATTTTCCCTTATTTCCCCAGAATAAGTGCACCTACCCAACAAGCCAACAATTCCACAAAATTTTCTGCCTGAGAGGAGAAGACTAACTCTTCCTTCTTCCCCCTCAGGTTGTGCTGTGCAGCTGTGATACCAGTTCTTTAATCATAGTGACAAGCAGAGAGGCTCTATGCAAATGTAAGCAAATAGCATTTGACATTTATATGAAGATGATAAAGACAAACATTGGCGGCTGTTTCGAGGGTGGAGAATGTTTACACTACTAGTACAAGAGAACATGGAAATTTAACCAAGCAATACTCCCAAGTCGGAGCTGACATGAGTTCAAAGATGGAATGACCTTGCTGGCTAAACAAGCTTTATCACAGACTGTTAAATACATTAAAACTGAAGTGCAACATCTGGTTTAAAATCACTCTTTCCAGAATACACCTGCCTTTATCCTCCTTCTTCTACCATATTTTCTAACAGATCTTTTGCATCATGTTAAACCTTTGTGTTGATATTTTTGTTTGTCAGTTTCCCCCATGTGAATTTAGAGAAACAAAAAGGAGTTAAGAATAATCTACCTTTTTGGAACTTCGGAATATCTGTGGCTTGATCTAAATTCTACCAAAGGATCTTTCTGTTGACTTCATCAGGGACCACCTTATCCTATTTACACAGCTGAAGACAAATCTCACAGGAAATATAGAAGCTCTCCTATAATAGCGTAGCAATAATAAAATAATATTATCATTAACAGCACTAGCTACATGGATATGGGTTTTCCAGCTGCTCTTTTTCTGTGGATGCTCTGATTTCTAACTAACAGAGAAGAAGAATACTAGAGGAATATTTGCACAAGCATTTTGATGGACCATGATTAAATTCCCCCATCAATAGATGAAGCTTTCTGTTTCAATCTTTCTTCAGAGATAGTTGCAATGTATCCACCTACAATTATAATACTGTCCTCCAACTGGAGGCACAAGAATAAGCCTCTCACCAAGATAGTCTCAGTTTTAAAAGCAACACATGCAAGCACTCTAGTTCATGTGTATGCAAAAGTAAGATAACTCAGTTTGTTACAGTTTGTAGTTTTTGACTGGAATTTGCCTAGATTGTTTTATTTTTGTTATCAGAGATGAGAGAACAATTCAATCATTAATCCTATGTCATCTTCTTTATGTCTAGAAATTCACCTGTTCTTTTCCGGATTACTTTGTTAAACTTTCTTAGCATCTTATTCCTGGAGAGATTTTTGGATTATCTGGGAAATAATTAGATGTTATCACTTAGCGGATGTTTAGATCCTAGTTGTATTGCAGGGTCCTTTATCAGAAAACATTTTTTTCAGGGGATTGATAGGACAATTAAGTGCCTAGGAAAGTTGTCTTTTTTTGTCAAAACCAATGAAGTAAGCTATGGATTGATAGTCATCTGTGGATATTATCATCCTCCATATTTTATGTAAACAAGTGAGGATTTATCATCATAGAGTCACAAGGGGTGACCTGTCTTAGCTGATCTGTAGGAAAACTTTGTGCTATTTCTAACAAACTATATGTCAAGTTCCCCTTCCTCAGTCTTCCACACCTTGTTTCTGAATGCCCTACACAACTTAGGATGAAAAACTACTGCTGCAAAAATGGTCATGTTGTAACATACAGAACAAATCTTATTCATTTTTTTAAAGTCCATCTGTTCCCATAAGGTGAAGTTTCTTAATTAAGAGGCCTCATCACTCATTGCCTGGAACATACATCAGCATAGCCCCTGGCTAAGCATTCCTCTGGCATTTAAGTGTCTTCTCTCCTCTGGTGCCCACTGGTGAATAAATACAGGTGTTTTCTGAACACACACTGTATTATTTCTGTTACCAGTCCAGATGTTACACGGCTATGGGAATGTGCCACTATCCATAAGCAAGGGATAGGTCTGGTGTTTGTTGGAGAAGGCGAAGAAAGCCAAGTGGAACTCCAGACTTCCCTGCCCAGCCTTTCTCTCACTTTCCTGTGAAACTGTGACAAAATACAGGTCCTTCACTTTGACTTTATTTGACTCATTTGACTTTAACACCCAAGCAGAGCTGAGTGCATATCAGGGAGCTGTGGTTTATCATCTGAGGAACTGCTCTTCAGTTGGTGCCTAAGTCCTGGTCACCAGGGAGTGTAAGCTGGCTGGCAAAACCTGTCCTGGCCATTCAGGTGAGATCCCTCGTTATATGCATGGAGCTGCTAGCTAAGAAAACAGATCTATAATAATTTAATGAATATACTATGTGTCTCATCAAACATTATGGATTATGGTTTTCTGAGGTACATCAGAAGTATTGTGTTGACTGCATTGATTGCACAAGAAAGACACTGTACCAAACTCAAAGGCAACCCAATACTTTACAACACCCTAACATTTGAGGGCAATAACAGGACAATGACTCATGGCCCAGAGTTAATACTGAGACTGTGACTTAATACACTGAAGGACTATAAAGAGATAATACATATGTATATATATATGAAGATATAAAGTCAGGCATTCCAAGGTAACACTTTTCTTATAGAAAGCTACTTCAATAAAGCAGTTCAGTCCATCTTGATTAAGGAAGGTGAAATAAATCATGCTGCAGATGTTCCTCACATTCTCTTTAAAATAGTGGGAACTTTGACAATTAGCTTTAATTAGACAACCAGCTTTAAGGTATTAGATCTCATGAAGAAAGTTAATAAAAATAATACTTAGTTTTATTTGGAGAATGTTGAATTTATTGTTGTCAACATGGCAAATTTTCTGACCACAACAAGATGTGTCAAGTCACTATAGAGAAGGGATGCCATCCAGAGGGATCTAGAAAGGCTGGAGAGATGGGTCTGTGTGAATCTCATGACGTTCAACAACAAGTGCAAGGTCTTTCACCAGGGTCATGGCAATCCCAAGCTAAAATTCAGGCTGGGTGGAAAATGGACTGAGAGCAGCCTTGAGGAAAAAGGCTTGGGGGTGCCAGTTGGTGAAAAGCTCAAGAGGACCCAATATGGCACTTTGGGTGGCATCAAAAAGAAGTGTGTCCAGCAGGTCAAGAGGGGGATTCTGCCCCTCTGCTCTGCCCTTGTGACACCCCAGAGTCCTGCATCAACCTCCTGTGCCCCTAACACAAGAAAGATATGGACTTGTTTCCAGAGGAGGGACACTAACTCGATCACAGGGCAGAAACACCTCTCATGACAGGATGAGAGAGTTGGAGCTGTTCATCCTGGAGAAGAGAAGGCTCTGGGGAGACCTTATAGAACTTTCCTGTACCTACAAGAAGGCTGGAGAGGGACTTTTCACAATGTAGTGAAAGGACAAGGGGGAATGGCCTTAAGCTGAAGAAGGGTAGATTTAGATTAGTTATTAGGAAGAAATTCTTTATAGTGAGGCACTGAAACAGGTTTCCCAGAGAGTTTGTGGAGGCCCCATCCCTGGAGATGTTCAAGACCAGGCTGGATGGGGCTCTGAACTACCTGATGTAGTGGAAGGTTCCCTGCCCATGTCAGGAGGTTTCGATCTTTAAGGTCCATTCCAACCCAAACTAGTCAATGATTCTACAATATTCAATATGAGGAAAGGTCAGCAGCTCATTCAAGAGGAACACATGTAATTTCAAGCAAAGTAACAATTACTACTAAAGACAGTCCAATAAATGTGTGTTTTGCTGTGACTATGTGACTAAAAAAGATTCTTTCAATGTTACAGCTTAGAAATACTTTTTTTTGATCACTGACCCAGAAGACCTTTGCAATGTCTGTTAAGTAGCTGTTGCAATCTGTTACAGTAGATAACTGAGGGAAACTTTAGTTCACAAATCAGTGTCCCAATAAAAACGAAACAACTTCTTTCGTAGTTGTCATAGTTTATTGTATCAAGGCCCTACTTAATGTAGTTTTAGTTGCTGTGTCATTGATCTAATTGATTGGAATGGCTTCTCTTGAGCATTTAATTTACACAGAATCATTGTGGAGGAGAGGTACTCAGCCTGGGCACTGGAATATAGAGTAAAGACTAATTCTAGTGAGTAGGAAAGTGATTTATTTGGTGTTTTTTCATCTGATTTTGATGACTCTGAGATCACATGTTAAAAACCAGTTACAGATTCACTGTAGGTAGAAGCATTATTGGTTGTTGGACTAATATAAATAAAGTCAGAAGTAAGTATTATGTGCAAAAAGGATTCTATTAACTGTGACTTTCCCTACAGAGGGATTAATCAGATACAGACCCTAATTATTCTGTTCTGCTCTGATGGACCAGAGCAGCTGCAAAAGAAGCTTATCCAATTCCCTAAAGCAGGGAGGGAACTTCCAGTGTTGTTGGCTTTAACTTGCCTTGTCAACTGCCTTCAATCAGAAATGAGATGGGCTAGGGGGTGGAAAAGTGAACTGTGGCTGTTTGGCCCTTGTATCTCTCAGGTTTATCTTGGATGTGGTTGTGGCTGGAGTGGCAGGAGGATGTAGTAAGCTATTCATAACAAACTTGTTCTTCACTATGTTATTTTAGACATTCTAACCATGGATTAGACAGTGAAATCAAAATCCTTAGGACCTTTGGGGTGCTCTGGATTTCATTGACTTACTGTTGTCATCATTTCATTGTCATCATATTGTTGTCATCAGAAGCAGGTGAAAGCTCTTGGAAAGATCCCACAAATGGTTTTATTTCCATCAGTCCACAGATGAAGAAAAATCCTAGATGCAAATAGGTACCAATTGTGTCTTGTATTACTCCTAACAGGATCAATTACTTGAAGAGTTTGGCTGTGTGGAAGTGGGTATGAGCTGCAGATACTCTAAGAATCTTGTGATATGACTCGTCTCACCTTTTTTAAGCTACCTGAAAGTTCAGCATCCATTTTTTTTTCTCATCTGGACTCCCTACAGGCCTTGGGATGTAGGTAGCTATGGCTGGTGACCAGAAACTCTTTCTGGAAATGCCTTTTTTCTCTGCACTTATGACAGAGGGAGAGTTGATATCTAGTTTTTAGCCTTCATTCAAAAGTGAATGATAGATTTTTGCAATTCAAACTAAACACATAATTCTACAAGCAGACATAAGCATATTGCATTTAAAATAATTTGCTTATTCTCTGGTGAAAAATGATGGGTACAGGCACAAGAAATGCGTTTTAGCCCAAGGCTATAAAAAACTTCATGCAGATTTCAGATAACTTTCAAAAACAGGCAAGCCAGAATATCAGAAAATCCAAAATTTCTCATGGCACTGTTGACTAGATAATGAAAAAATTACTTCTTTTTAGACTTTGAGTTTAGTACTTTGGCTAAATTCCCTGAAACAATTTGTGGGGCCAGGCCTAACTTAGGCAGAATTCAAAGATTACTTAGACTTAACATTTGGTCTGTAAGACTTTTTAATAACTTATAAAATCTTCTCAATAGCAGCAGAAGGTTATAAAAGCAAAAGCTTAACAAAAGCTGTATCCTCTAGGGATGGCCCAGTGCTTACAGGGTAAATTTGTTGCAGGCAGCAAACATAAAATTAAATCAACTGCATGTGATAATTACTTGGCTAGGTCTGTGAATGTCCTGGGAAAAGTGAGAGAAAGGAAACTGGGAAAGAGATAACAAACTCTCCTTTCATATAATTAATAAACCAAGAGGAAAAATAGAAACATATGAAGAACATTTCTGCATAGACACTTCTTCATGAAGTCTTTCTAGCATTTACAGAAGTGTTGAGGGGGTGACACCGGGCACACAGCACCCACCAACTCCCCTACTCTTCATGGTGTGCTGAGCACAAGGGTAAAAGCATTACAGAATAGACTGAACTATGGGCTTCTCCCTGAAATACATCAGTCATTACTCATTGGCAATCAGAAGCTTCTACTCTGTGCTCTAGAATGTTCCCTATTTTGGTTCTCATGCCTTTGTGATACCAAGCTATCAGGAACAAGAGGGTTCAAAAAATACGGTTCTGAAATCCCTCAAGATGTACTGCTTCAGGGCATGCTTTTCCTGGAGAGGAAAAAGGAAGTAGAGAAAATCTTGGGAGATTGATTTGGCTGCCTTTCTGAAGGCAAATCAGCTGATGGACTTTTACTGTTACTCAACTGATGTTTCAGTGAGGATTATATTTATTGTATGTAAAGCAGATGAAGGAAATGACTCGAACTAGATCAGGTCAGAACAGAAAAAAAAAGGTCTTTTCATTCAGATAGTTCTGAAACACAAGGCTATTGTTAGCAGCATTTTTTTGATTATACAATTTTTATTTTTTTTTTTCTTTCATTAAAGAAATCCAAGGGACAATAGGGCCAGGAAGACAATGGACACAATGAACACATATGTGGAAGAATGTTATAAGAAAGAAAAAAACCCCCCGATACTGGAAAGACATTTGTTGAACATTTTCCTTCACAGGTTTTGAAGGGCCAGTAAAGCAAAACATTGAAGATTTACACTAGTGAAGGCCAGTGTTTTCTTGGTTCTTTAGTCCTGGTCAACTTGATGCTCACTTTGACATTCATGTTTATTCTGTGGTTTTATCTGAATACTAAAATCATAGAAGATAGAGTCTAAATTTTTCATGGCAGAGACTGACTTTGCTTTATATAGCAACTCCCAAATTAGATATTATTGCAACAGCTATAGTAGTTTTGACATAGCATGTGCCAATTTGCTTTCCCAAAATCATGGCATTTTTAGAAGTTCTATATAAGTTCAAAACAAATTCTAATAGATATTTTAATTCACTTCCAATTTTGATTCTTTAGGGTTTAGTTTAATCATATTTTCTAGCTTTATGTGGTAATTTCAAGGCAAATAAATTTAATTTATTTCACTTTATTTCACGACTGACAACTACAATTCTACTGCATTTACAAGACTCCAGGATCCATGGTCTTGAGCAAAATGCCAACATACCATCATGGAACAGCAAACACTGGTAATTTATGTGTTGGGAAAGCAGAAGAGCAGACTCAGAAGAAGAAGCAGACTCCTCACCTTCAAATGACTATACATAAATGTACATTGCAAAGAGGAAGTGTAAACTGCTTCTAGATACGAAGATGAGCTCAATGATGTGATTTTGTGTCAGCCTTAAAGGAAAGATCCATTCACTACTCTACATAACATTTAATCAAGTACAAATGGTTTTGTGCTATTCCTTCTTCTTATTCCTTCTTCTTCTTAGTTCTCTGTCTCTTTCCTTTATGCCTTGGGGATACTTCCCTCCTCTGCAAGAATATTAAAGTAAATATATATTCTCAGCTTTCAGAGAGCAGTAATTACAGAATAGAGAGATCAAATTTCCACAGCTTGTAATTTTCATTCCTTCATCCCTTGTTCAGTGATGTGAGCAGACAATCTCCAAGAAACAGCTGAAGCCTGGTGTGGAGGACTGATTTTACCATGAGAAGAGGAAGGGGGATTAAGTGGGGTGTAAAGGGCTTGAGAACAGATTCAGATACACAGAAGAGGTGGGGAGATGCAGATGGAATGATACTGCAGGGGAAGGGTGTCATTTTTGACATAAACCCACAGAATTAAGTTCTCTTTTGATCACCAGGCCCTTGAGAACCTCCGTTAAACTGGTAGTAGGAGAGAAAATTGGTGGTGAAACAGCCCCCTCCTTTAGCCCATTTGAGGTGGTGTAGGGTGTCTGGTTCTCCTGTTCCCAAATGTGACTGTTATTTCTTAGACAGAAAGCTCAGAACTGGGATCAGCAGATTTTTAAATACACACATTTGAAAATGGACAGAAATAAAAAGACAATAGTCAGCTATCTGTATACTCCTGAAATCCCAGAGCCCTCAGTCTTCCTTTTGAATTCAGCAGGGTTAGAGGTTTCCATGTATTTCCATGTGGTCATCTCCAAGGATCAGATGGGATTAGATGGTAAGGAGACATTTAAACCCTTGGTTCCTTCATCCTCACTGATACTGTGAAGAGGAGTGATCTCTGCTTACTTCAAAGTGTTCCCTACTTCCTCTTTTAAAGTGGGAGAGGAATGCTCACAGGAGAATTGCTGTAGGAGGATGAGCCTAATTATGAACATGGTCCTCTGCAGCTTCAATCTTCCCCACTCATTTGGAGGTCCAAAATAACAATGCACCACACTGTGTTTAAACCCTCAGAGACACTGAAGAGAAAGGCAATAGTTTTGACAGTTCTCATCAAAATAACTAAAAAAACCATAATTCATCCTAGCTGACAACTCTCCATATGAATTTATATTGCATTTTGAACTGCATGGGAGTCCTCAGTTCTAGACCTCAAAGTTCCTCATCACCAGGCACTGACAAGCAAAGGAAAAATGTAGAACAAAAAAAAAGAATCTCAGACTGCAGCTTCATAAGTCTTTTAGTGCAGAGAAATCCAGTGTTTGGACAAGTCCTTCAGAAGCATCAATCAAGGTGCCCTCCTGATGCAGGGTTTGAAAAATAAGGTGTAATTTGCTAAAGTCCCATGTAGGGCTACAAGATAATCATCTAGAATTTTTAATGAGCAGATCCCACTGCAGCAAATTCCACTCTATGAAACACCAGTGGGCCCACAGCACAACTGATGTGTTGTGCCCTTGTTCAAACATCCTTTTTCCACCTTCCCTCTTATTAATTAATTATAATTTATATTATATTATATAAATTATATATATAATTATTAATTAATTATAGGTAATCCCCTATAATGCAGCTTTCCTTCCCTTCATGATGAGTTGGGTTTGTTAGCTGGTGTGTTGGCTGGTCTGGCTGAGGCATGGTTTTCCTCCCTGATCTACATTCATACATGATAAGCAGGATGGAATTTGCCAGCATATAAATTGGAGTTTGCAGTTATAATTTGTCACTCTCTCCAGATCCAGTCTTGCTCTTAGAAACTATTCAGGGTTCACACATAGAGAAAAAAACCACAATTCTTTCTTATTCCTTAGTCACAGAAAATCCCAGGCCTCAGTTGCCCACACTGTCTTCTGTTTAAGATCTTGGCCCATCAGTAATGAGTGTTCATGTGTGTATTTACAGTTACAGGTAAAGCTGGCATCCATTGTGTCATGCAGGACTGTCAGGTCTCTTGAGGTGCACACAAGGATCCATTTGACTGTTGCCTTACGTTGCTGGGAAGGTGGGAAGTGTCACCTTATCTGCACGTGTATGACATGCTCTCTCCGACAGAAAGCTGTATCATAAGTTGTAGACAGCTCAAGGTACTGAGCTGCTGCTGGATATCTGACACTTTAAAGATCCTTGTACTTAGGAGCCCTGTGGTAGAACACCATCCTGTGCCTCACTGCAAGCTCCCACATGAGCCAGTGTAGCAGACACCATGTGTCTGAAGATGCAGTTTAGCTCCTGCCCTGATACATCTTATCACATCTTCAATCGAGCTGGTGTCTTTAGAGTTACCTGGTGACTTGGATACAGGAAAAAATCTATTTGAAATTTAAACAGATTGACAGAACTAAGGGTCAAACTGACATGAAAGCAGCAAGGACTGGATTGAGTGGTGGCGGGCAGCATGGGGCAGGAATACCTGAGCTGGTATCCCCAGCTCCAATGCTGGGATGTATGTCACACCATAGTGTCAGGTTCTAGCAGGCTTGTCCTGCACAGTGACTTCCACTCTGTAAGAAAGATGGGACAAACTTTTAGCATGGCCTGTTGTGATAGGACAAGGGACAATGGTTTTAAATTGAAGGGGGGGATGATTTAGATTAGTTATAAAGAAAAATTACACAATGAGGATGGTAAAACACAGGCTCAGGTTGCCAGAGAAGTGGTAAGTGCCCCATGCCTGGAAATATTCAAGGTCAGGTTGGACAAACCTCTGAGCAGCCTGATCTCTGAGGTGTCCTTCTGCACATGGCAGGAGGGGTGGACTAGATGATCTAAAACATTCCCTTCCAACACAAGCCATTCTAAGATTCAGTTTGAAAGACATGAATAGGGGAAATGGTTGTGGATGAATGTTCTAGCCTATGATTTTTCCAGTATTTTATTTAAATGCATCAACTTGCCTTGAGTGTCATCCCCACAGCTGCTAAACTCTAACTGATTTGGGAGGATCACTAGCTTTGAAAAGGAGATTGGGTACCACGGTGACATCACTAAAAGAGCTCTTCAAATTCTTACAAATCTTTACAAATGAAGTCTTTGCCTATCCTTTCCAAACAGAGAGCGAGGAGGAAAAAGAAACAGAAAAGGGACCTAAGCAGGGAAGCCCTTTGCTGGAGGGAAGCTGGGCAGGAGGGTTAACGCGGAACCAAGGCGCCCGGGAGCTGGAGGGCACCGCCTCTCCGGGATGTTGCGGGGGGCAGCAGGGACAGCCCCCGCATCCTCCGTCGGCTGAGTGGCCCCTCTCCCTGCCCCGAGCATCCCGCGGCCCCGAGCAGCGCGGGGGCTGTGGCGGCCCCGGCGAGGCCACTGGATGGCAGCATGGCCCCGCCAGGCCCCGCCAGGCCCC
>NC_031769.1:140618936-140826300 GCF_001522545.3 Parus major
CCGCCTGGCCCCGCCTGGCCCCGCCTGGCCCCGCCAGGCCCCGCCTGGCCCCGCCAGGCCCCGTCTGGCCCCGCCTGGCCCCGCCTTGCCCCGCTAGGTCCGCCAGGCCCCGCCCGCCTGGCCCCGCACTGAGGGCAGCGGGAGGACGGGAGTGCGGCGCGGCGTTAGTCTTTTCCTTTGCCAAAATCCTCCGTAAAGACAGAATGAAAAGAAAATTGCTCTAGTTATCTATTTTATTATTATTATTATTATTATTTTTATTTATGTACTCCGTGTTAAGTACCATGAAACAACCGAGCCAGCGTGTAGCAGATCTTTGGTCACTGCACCCCAAAGCACCAGCGAGAGTCCCCTGTGGCCGCTGCCCCATAACTCACAGCCCCCGACCAGGCTCTGGGAGAGGGCGGATCCTGACACACCGACCCTTCCGGCACGAGAAAATATGCATTTTCTGCCAAACCGTGCTATGAGGTCTTTTCTAACCTAACCAACTCTGTGATTCTATGGATCAGAGAGCCAGAGCTGCTAAAGAAGGGTGCCCTGCTTGTAGAAACCCAGCAGGCCCAAGTCTGCTTCTTATGCTTGGGGCAAGAAAGAAGAAAGAGGACAGACAGGCCTTTCTTTAACCTTTTCTCTTCCCCTTGCTCCTAGGCAGCCTGGGGCTGTCTGGATCTTAGAGCAGCTTTGAGAAGAGATTAGCCAGAGCATTCTGGGCTACAGTTGCAGCTTCCTCCACCTCCAGCCTTCCTCTAGGCTTTCCCAGCCAAAGTGCTACAAAACTACCCAACATCAGCTCTGTTCTGGGTCACCTTGTTCCCTGCAACAGCACTGTGTTAGGCTGGACCCACACTGGGACACATTTGCTGCACTTCATCACCTTCTTCTTACACTCACTGACACGTTCTGCTCACCAGTGACCACAACGCAACCTGTCATCTCAGACCAATGGAAAACCTGTTTTGCTTCAGGGAGAGACTAGCAGCTAGCAGAACTTGGATATATTTCGTCCTGACCCTGCCCTTTAGATTGGCATTGAGAGGTCCAGCTTGTTCTTCCTCCCCCATGCCCTTGCCACACCATCTTCTTGAGCTGTTTCTGTCCCCTCAGCAAGGTCACTTTATGTTGTCAAAGCTGCATAAAGGAGCTTTAGTGCAGTTTGAAAGTCAATCCAAATTACCCTGTAATTACCACTTGTGCTTATAACAACATGAAGGAATGAACTCCTTTGCCCCTGGGCAGTCGTCCAGCCTACCCCTGCTTCCTCATCTGCTCCCACCCTCCAGTCTATCAGAAGTAGCTGCCAAAAGCAGGATCACACAGGAGCCATCCTGAGTTTCCCCCTTGTACTCGGAGTTGGGGGAATGTGTCTTGCAGCAGCTGCTTATATTCATGGGCATTAAACTTAATTAACTGCAGTCTCAGAGGGCAGAAGCTGGAGCAATGGATCACCCTATTCCCTGCTGTGTTGATACCTCCCCATGGTCAAATCATCTGATTTATATGGTTCCCTTTTCACTTCTTGCACAGACAGATGACCCATGACAGTGCTGAATGAGGAAATGACCACATGAATTCCCGTGTCTTGCATCATTCAGGTCAGATCTGATAGCCAGAGCCACCCCTCTGGCCTCAAATTTGCACAGTGGTTTGGGATGTGAGGCTTAGTTAAAAGAGCTCTGAGGCCCTTGCACACCTTGGTCCCTTGGATTGTGCCTACTGCCAGGAGAGATGGAGTTGACAAAATTGACCACATATTGACCTGAATGAAATGGAATTAATAACAGCACAGATGGAAAAGGCTATCATAGCCATCATCTCCAGCAACTTGAGTGTGGACCTCATCTTAAAGGCAGAAGGCAGTGCTATCTGTCAAATCATGGGGAAAGACTCACTCAAGAGTGACTGACCTGAATGGGAAAAAAAAATAAATCCCTGCAGCACGTGCACTTAAGGACTGGGGCTGCAGAGTTGAGATGGAGCAGACTGGGTAGTCCACACAAGGTCCAGAAGCAGGAGTAGCCAGTGAGAGAGGGACTGTGCTGTAAATGCAGCAGGCACAGGAGGAGGTGCCAGGAAGGAGCAGTGTCTGGAGGAGGAGGATTTGACTTGTGTGAATCTCACTTTTGGCACACGAGTCTTGGCAGATCTTGTAGGGGAGCTGAATGCTGCCTGTATATGACATATCTGAAGACAGTGCTTGGCTCTATCCAGGTGTGGTTCAAACATTTTTCTCCTGTAAAAATGCAAAAACAATCAAAATTGCTTTATCTGGATGCTCTGCAGTATCTTTTACCCCAAAATGCCAGAAATACCCTTGAGGGATAATGAAAACTGGAAGGAGAATATTGCAGCTTTTTAAAAAGCACCAGCTGAGCTACAGTTTAGAGTGGCAGCTAAAATCTTCTACACACAGCCGGCAGTGTAAGGTGTCTGTGTGCTTGTTATATAAAGCAGCTATAAGATCATGGAAGAGTGAACAAACAAACAGAGGGAGCATGTTAGACTCCAGGACTGCAAGCTCCAACACGTTCCCAGCCCAGTGAGACAGCTTGCTGAGCAAGGCATATTCACAGTTTCAGTCTTCTCAATACCCTTCTTGTAGTTGTTTCAAATGAAAGACTTGCAGTGATTTTTAAGCTGTGAGACATTTACTATTTGTGGAGGATCCCTCTCCCTCTTCCCTGACCAGCATGGCTGTATAAAGTGACAGGCTCAGCATTAGGAGGGCCCTTTCTATTCTGTGGCTGTGCTCCACTAATGCCAACTGAGTTGGTTGCATTAAAAATAGCTCTCCTTGAAAGCTATAATAGGTTACACTTGACATCTGGATCCCCATGTTTCCTTGCCATCAAAATTTCTAAAGTTTTTCTCAAAAGAGCCTGATAAAGTCTCCCATCTTTGACATTGTGTTCTTAGGGGACAACTAACTGGGAAGTGGAGCTGAGAGTTGCCTCAAGCCTACAACAGCAGGGAAATTAAGAAACATTTATAGACAGAGTCTGGGCAGGGGGAAAATGGCTCTGGTTGTTTCTGTATGACTGTTAATATCAACAATCAGTTACTGACTTGAACTCTTATGATGTACTGCTTCAATTGGAGCACATTAGAGAGATGGCTTATGGTGACATTGTCACCCTCCTGTAATTCCCTGTTATACTCACCAATGCCCATGTTCAGCATCCCACAGGAGTGAGTCTTACAGGAATGTGTGGCCACTCCTTCATTCTGTGCACAGTTCAGATTTCTGAGTGGAATTCTTTGTTCATTTAAGTGAGGATCAACTAATATCTGAAGCCTTTACATTTTGGTTACAACTTCTCATTGCTTATCTCTTGAAAGAAACATGCATTTCCATATGTAAAAAGGTGGATTTTATGTAACTTCCTAGGTGAAAATTGAGTCATGTGCAGAGTTTTAGATGCTCCCAGTTGGATAATGGCTGAGCAGAGTGCTGCAACTGTGAATTGGATCCTAGGTGGAATCCAGGCATTTGCATCCTTAAGTGGTTGTGAGGCAGGGCTGTTTGCCATTTCAGGGGTCAAATGCTTGAGCATTACAGAATGCAGTGACAGGGATGCTATATCCCATTCAGTTATTTTTGTTTTCTATGATTCTCTGTTCTTTATGATAGTTTACAAGATAAAGATTTTCTGATGTTTCCAGTGGCATCAGCTGAGCAAGGGGATAAATGGTGATTTAGAATGGAAACCAGGCAAAAATCCAGTGCTAACTTTTTTTTTTTTTCTTCCCCTATTTGGAAGAAAAACAGAAAACAAATCAGTGGCGTCAAAAATAACTACATCCTCTTGGAACCTCAGCTCAACGTACTGAGCCAAATTCCCCCAGGTATAATGCATTAAACAACGTCCTGATTTGCTTATCAAAACAAAGAATGAGTATGCACACGCCAGGGGTGGGGTGCTGACTGGGGAAGGTGTCTTGTTGTAGAATGGAAATTCTGAGTGTGAGTCTTGCAGCCAAAGGCCACTCTCTTCTTCTCTCCAGCTGTTCCTGCTCTTGCAGAGTAGAAAAGTTCAAACAAGCCAGATGCTGTGCTAGTAGCATTGCTCCCCTGACTCCTCTTGATGTACAATAATATTTCTATCCTGCACTGGATACAGGCTTAAGATCTTTGTTGTGGAACCTGACCGGACATGAACAAAACAGCCTTGAACTGCCCAGAGCTGTCATCTCCTTTCTGTAGTGTGAAATCAGTCCTGCTTGTGCCTGGCTCACACTGATCTCAAGCCTTTGCCCTTCCCTGACACAGACTTGTTCTATAGTCACATACCTCCTTTTTTAAATTTTCCTCTGCTTCCATTCCTGGCAAAACACAGAGAAAGCACAGGGAACAGCCATTTGGGTAGAAACCACTGGAAGAGAAATCTGTACTCCCTAATCTCTGCTGGATTTCTGCACGTGTGGCACTTCCACAGGCCATTCAATTCGCTATAATGTGTGGGACAAGACTGTTCCAACTCACCCTTTTCCATGTAATGGAATTCCACAGAATGAAATGCTGCTCCTATCTGTAATGCTTCCTGGAACACTGCTGTTTGCCATATACTACAAACCTCTCTGATATTTTTTTTCTGATCACAGGTAATCTGTGGAGTAGTTGTTATATTCCTGCTTTCTGCTTCACCACTGATCCAGCCTGGTAATTAGGACACCACTGTGTCTCTCTTGGGTTTGGCAATAGGTGTCATGTGCTTGAGTGATGAGTAGCCCCAGCTGTTGCGTTTCATTTTATTTATTTAGCCTGAACTCATGTGAATTCAGTAACATCTAATCTACTGAACACTGAATGAATCATGCAGAACAGTTTGTAAAAATCCTGGATATAGCTTCAGAGGACGCAAGCCATTTTCCTGGAAGAAGTTGTGTAGAATTTCATTAGCTGCATGAATCTGGTAGGAAGCTCTTCATGTGTGATGTTGTTTCTCTGGGATTTTTAATGTGTTGTGAAAGTCTGCTGATGCAACACTCATCCTTTAGTTTGACATTTCAAAGAAAAAAAAAAAGGAAGTTGTTTTTATCCTGAATGGTTTTATTTGGAAAATGTTATCAACTTATTACTCTTGCATAGCATCTTCAAATGATTTTCTGTTGCTAAACACTTCTGTGAATACACTCTTACATCAGGGCATATATATTTAGCCTCTGCAGGATGATTTACAGATGCCCTGAGAGGATCCTTTAGAGGAGAAAGGTGGCTCATGGAAAAATATCCTCCGCAACATCAGTCTGCCTTAATAGAGGTGACAGAGACCACAGAAATAGAAAACTAACCAGGGTAATAAAAACCTTTCTATGGCTCAGGAAGAACATGATGTATTGGACAATGGTCCATTTCCTGAACTGTGCTGTAGATGTTAAGCAGTGACCACGCCCACTAAAAGTAATTTGTTAGTTTCTCCTGATGATTCAGGTTTCAGGGCTGTTCTTTTAATTTTTGTATAGCTCTCCTTTTTTATTTATTTTTGTATAAAATCACTCCTCAGCTATACCCCTTCATCAAATTATGAGAAGATGACCGAATGTCAATGTCTGCATGTCAAGCCTTTGCTTGGAAAGTCTCTCTTGATTCCAGACTTCCTAATGGTCAGAGCCCAAGTATCCAAGACCCTTTTTTCATCTCCAAGGCTACATTCACCAAATCTGCAGAAAACCATTAGCTGCCTTTCAAATGGGAGCACTGACACAAATATCCTTTTTCCTTCTCTCCCTCCTAGGGACTTGCAACAAGTCCAACCTCCTGTTAACAAAGCAGGATTTTTAAGAACTAGTGTAGTGTGACAATGTTTGCATTGGGTCATGGAGTTGATCCTCTTTTTTAAGTTGCTTCAGATGCCTGAGCCTATAGAAACCTAGGCTGAAACTGTATCCAGGACTATGTTGTTATTTTTGGGAAGCATTGTTTCTTTGAAAATTTCTGCCAGTGAGAACCAGCAGCTGTTTTATAATCTATCCTTGTGACTTGCACCAAGTATCAATAGCAAGTGCCAAATGCATGTATTTTTACTAATATTTTCCCAGACAAACTGCTGAATGACAGCAGTATATTTCATAAGGCAGGTACTCTGCCAGGTAACTGGATGGGCTGCAAGGCAGGGACTGGGAGAGCAAAGTTCTTCCTGCTATAAGACAAGGTCAGGTTTGTGAACACCTGAGAAACCCAAACCTACATGAGTCTGTGTAAACTGACGAGACACTTGGTGCTAAGGGAGCTGGCTGATGTAGCTGCCAAGCCAGTCTCCATGATCTATGAAGTCAGGTGCAGTCCCTGGTGACTGGAAATAGAGAAGCATTGTACCTCATATGGTTCAAGACAGAGTGCAAGTCCTGCCCATGGGTTGGGTTAATCCCTGTTGTCAATACAGGCTGGGATGAAGGATTGAGAGTAGCCCTGTGAAGAAGGATTTGGGAATGGTGATGGAAGAAAAGCTGGACATGAAACAGCAGTGTGTGCTCGTGGCCCAGAAAGCCAACATGGCCTGGGCTGCATCAAAAGAAGTATGAACAGCAGATCAAGGGAGGTGATTCTCCCCCTGTGCTCTGCTCTGGTGAGACCCACCTGGAGCACTGAATCCAGCTCCTGAGTCCTTACTACATGAAAGAAACGGAGGGAGTCTAGAGGGCCAAAAAATGATGAGAGGACTGGAACACCTGTCCTGTATGAAAAGGCTGAGAGAGTTGGGGTTGTTCAGCTTGGAAAAGAGCAGGCTTCAATAAGACCTAATTGTGGCCTCTCAATATTTAAAGGCAACTTGTAAGAAAGATGGGGATGGACATTTTAGCGGGGCCTGTCGAGATAGCAAGAGATAATGGTTTTAAACTGAAAAAGGATTAATTTATATTAGATATGAGAAAGAAATTTTTTACTCTGAGAGTATTGACAGACTGGCACAGGTTGCCTAAAGAGAAAGTAGGTGCCCCATCCCCAAGGTCAGGTTGGATGAGACTCTGAACCCCATCTCTGGAGAAATTCAAGGCCAAGTTGGATGAGGGCCTGAGCAACCTGGTCTAGTAGAAGGTGTCTCTGGCCCTTCTAGGGTGATTGGACTAAGGTGAGTTTTAAAGGTCCCTTCCAAGACCATTCTGTGATTCTATGATGCTCTTATTTTTAAGAGGATTTTGAGGGACTGGTAGTAGTCTCTTTGAGGCTATGGGCCAGTTTCTGCTTCGGCTACACAACATTGTGTACATGCTTCAACATGGGCAGATTTTGTCATTTAAAAAATCCACCTCATTTTAGAAGTGTCAGGGAAGAAATCAATTCCTAGCTAAGTAACAAGGAGTGTTCTCTCAATAATAATGCTTTTTAAGTTAATAGTCTATAATGTCTATAGACAGACTAGTCAGGGACAGAGATGTCTGCAAGGTACCAGACTGGAATGTTGACACATTAGTGTTAGTTCTTATGGCAGCTTTCAAACAGTTTCTATTATGAATGTTTAATTTAGTTTTTTCTTCAATTACATCCTTGCATGGATAGACAAGAAAAAAATGTTAGACTTGCAACATATTTTGGCATGTTAATTTCCATGGGCTAAAGCATCTTGCAGGACACTCTCTGGAGTAAGTCTCTTCACTAACTAAGATGAAGGACTTTTAAATAATTAATGATTTAATGATCATATTTTTTTCTGAGGCAGGCTTTTGATATTTTATTGGGATGACTAGTGGTTTCTTTTTTCCTTCTAAATAATCCAAATTTAGAAACAAAGAAATGTACAGTTTTTAAATTATATTTCAGAATTGCACATATTATTTCCTTACTTTTCAGAGACCCTTTGTCTTTGTTGGTGAGGAAACAAAAGGCACAAAAATGTAAGTGGCTACTCAGGAATGGGAAGTCAATTATAGTATAATACAGGACATCTGCCATGCTTTAAGTTGCACCCCTCTCTCAGTATGAGACTCCTTCAGAAATAGAGGCTCTCAATTTTCTACATACAACATCTCTTCTAAAAGAACTCTCCAAGTCCTTCTGTCCAAGGAAAGATCTGAGACCATATGATTTATATTTTTCAAGTGCCCATCTGTAACTCATGCTGCTTATCCAGGTTTCACTCTGCCATGCAGTGAGCTGGTAGCTGTGACACAGAGAGCAGCCTGTTGTGAATGCAGTGAATGACTTGTCCCTTTTGGTGCTTTTTGGTCCAGTCAAACACAAGGACAGACTTACAATTCAGAAAAACACCTGCAACAGAAAAACAACTTTAGTAGTTGTAATTAGCAATTAGAAAAACAGCTCAACTCCCAGTATTCTTCCACTGTGGATCACTGAAAGCCTCTCCTGTTTTTTGATTTCTCAAAAGCAAACAGCCCATCTCTCATTTTTCCAGTATCTATCTGCTATGTTGTATAGACTGACTGAACTGTGTTGCTTCTATTCAGGGGGTCCCCAGCCATTCCCATTACACAGAAAAAAAATCCCCCTTGCTCCAAAAACTATCACTCTGGATGGTGAAAGGCCTTGGTGAGCAACAGAAATTGACAGTCAGAAATGGAAGCACTTTGGATATATATATCTGTCTTTCAGCTAAACTCCTATCACCCTTTTTTGGCAAGTTTTATGTCCTTTTAAATCAAAATTTAACCCCAGATGACCAAGAAGATTGCATAGTTTACTTGTTTCATTCTCTCTAAACTCATGTAGTTAATAGAATGACATTATGAATGAAATACCAGAGTTTTGTCCCTGTAGATTTCATCTGTTTCTTCCTGGTATTCTGGGGATGTCTTCCATGTGTTAGAATTTGTCTGCTCAATGCTAGTTCCTCTTCTATTTTCTACTTAAAGTACCACAACTCACTTTCAAAGCACTTGGTGACAAGGACAGCTCATGTGCTCCATAAAGACAACTCAGCTACAGAGGCCTAATTCAGTATATATAGAACTGGAAACCTTCTGTGTGAAGTAGCTGGGGCTAGAATCCTACAACATGGTAAACAAACACATAGCCTAGATCTTCTTATGAGCATTCCTTTGGAAAATTCTGTTCAACTCAAATTCTGGACACAGTAAAAAGAAAGGCATGATTTGATATTTCCTTACTAAATATTTTTATTTAGAGAGAAAAAAAGAAAATCACATTTAGTACACCAGAGACCTGATTATTCATCATTTCAGTGAGTACAACAGTGGCCACTACAGAAATCAATGGGTAATGACCGCTGTAGAAAAGCAGACTAGGCTTAGATACGAGCTTTTCTGTGGTTTCACCCAACTCCTTTTGGTTCACAAGTGAGCCACACTAAATGTATATATAGCCAGCTCCCATTGCTCAGCTAATGAATGGTAAACTTTAATCAATAATTTAAAAAATCAGTTGTTTTCATGCATTATTATTTTCCCTTTTCCCAATACACTGACATAGCCATGGTCCTCTTAAGAAAAAAACAGGCATGGAAAAGAGAGAGATTGAATTATCTTTCCAGAGGGTTTTTTCTTGGGCAAAGTAGAGGTCTATAAGTAAGGTAGATACAATCTCATTGTTTCCACACTAGTTGAACAATACTGCACTTAAATCTCTAATACAAGTAATTTCTCCTAGCAATGCATTCCAGTTGTACATCATGCAGCAGATCAGATTTTAGATCGAGCCTGACTGCTGGTTCTCTGGTTACACAAATAAGCAAATTTTTCTTTTTTACCTTGGTCTATATAAATATTTCCACCAATGTAAAGCAGCATGTTATGGCCAAATTAAATACAAAAAGTTGTTCTGATACAGTCTAGTCCAATCAGAAGACACAGGCTTATTACAGTAATTCCTATGTGAAGTTTCTAGTCTGTGTGATCCAAGGTGTCACAGTCCATAATGGTCCTTTCTAGATTTAAAAGTCCATGAATCCCTCTTCTATTCAGTCCCTCAGTACTTATGGCAATGTCTTAATCTCTTGCTGTATGTAACAGACAAGAAATGGATGGAATTTAATACTTCTATCTCAAAATGTAAATTTATATATATATCATATATGATTTATGCACAAAAATCACACTCTAGATAAAGTAAAGCAAAGTGTAGACATTGATCATTCTTTTTTTCAAGCAATTGCTTATAAATTTAGTAAGCTGTCTGCCTTTTTCTACTTTTCAGTCTGTTCTCATTACAGACATGGCATAAGGCTTTGTAGTAAATTTGGAATTTGCTGAGTGAGAAAATGAAGATTTACACAAAGCTAAATTGAACAAATGGTGAATAATTGATTTAACTGACCTGACAGCTCACACTGTGCTTGTAAATAATACATAACTTTGTACTATACTGATAATTTAGTATTCTGTGCTTCTATATTTTTTTCAGTAAGTTACTGCAAGGAGCAAATGATCTTTGACCACCCTAAAAAGGCAAAAATACGCTTACCAAGCATATTCTTGTACCCCAATTGTAGAACTGCAATAGTCTGATACCGTGCTGATAAAGCAACTCCTTAAAGACTTTCTGCCCTTTTGTCTTTTGTCTCTAAAATATTGCTGGAGAGATAATATCAATATAACTATTTTGTACCATTCCTTGAGCCACCAACTCCCAGAGCCAGATCACTTGTGTAAATTGACTCAGCACCGTGGGTGAACAGAATCACAGCCACTTGTAACAGCAACTGCTCACGACTGTCCTGTATTTCCTTTTCTTTTCATGCATGTTTGAACTCTTAATCAAATGCATAAGCACAGGCTATTGCTAAACTGGTTCCTGAAGTATGCACACAGCCCAAAGCTGATATATATGTCTGATAGCCTCCTTGCCTTGTAACTACTGTAATAACCCATTTAATGAGGGCGTGAAAGACAGCCACTGGGAATTGGCAGCTTTCCACGCCCACCTTGCAGGAATGCAGCTGCTTACAGAAAAACACAGAACAGTGGAGAATTCTGTCTGTGCTGTACTGGAATCTATTCTCTTGACACTGAAATACATCCACTTAGAGAAGACAAACAGCATCTCTTTAAGATGGCAGGCAGCATAAGGACTTAAGATAGAGTGATTCTGCATCACATATTAAAATACAAACTACTGTCAGAGCAAACAGCTGACAGGGTTGGGAGCTGCAGGCTGTCCAAGGATCCAAAAGAAAAATTCTCCATAAAACTGGTGGGAAGCATATACTTTTACAAGATCTATCTCTTGGAGAGAGGGCTCATGCATGTTACCACTTTGCTGAACCTTTTCTAAAAACCTTATCTGTGAGAAGTCACTATTAATATGTGATGTCTGCGAGCTGAAGCACACACATAGCTCAGAAATGTGAAATTTCAATTCCCAGTGCAGTTTTTAGCCAAACTGCAGCTCTTCTATCACTTTCATACTGTACCATTTCTGTGTCTTCATGTTTCAGTGCAGTGTGGCTGAGTGATGATAAGTGCAGAAAATTTCTGGGCTTGATTCCAGCTGCTTTCTTTGAAAGCAGAAGACACCATTTTCCTTTCTGTCAGATGATGTTTATCTAAGGATCTACCTACTGTCCTTCATACTTATTCTGCCCTCTGACTTCTCAGATTTATCCAGTTCTAGCATGTGAGTGAATTCCCAAAGCAGACTGCACATCTGGTGCAGGTGTGGTATGCCTTGGCAGGGAGCTGGCACTGGGTGCAGCAGAGGAGCGTGGCTTTGAAGGCTCCAGGAACAGGGACATGTTGCCTGACTGCAGCCCAGTGCTACAGCATCTCTCCAACTTGTCCCCAGGCAAATCAGGATCTGACAAATGAGTCACAGAGCAGAAGAGAGGCTGAAGCATGGTGTCATATAATTGAGTGAAGGCAAATCTTCCTCTTTGAGTCCTCAATACTCACCATTTGGTCCTTTTTTTATTTTCTTTTTTTGTTCCTGACTTGTCATATTTTTTCTTCCCTATTCCAGACTGGATGAGCTTTTCCTTTAAACACCCAGAGAAATGAAGATGAACATCAGGGCTTATAGAACTAGCAAATATCAGTAGTAAATATCAGTGACACTGATGTGATGCTGGTAGGAGATGGAGCAGACAAATTTGGAATGATTATATTTATGATGAGCCAGATCACTACAAGAGCTTTGACAAAATGGGGCCAAAGGCCAACAGACTAGGCCTACAAAGCAATGGATGAGGAAGAGAATAAAGACTGAAAGTTGCAGAGGGAGAACTGTAGATATCTGCATTCTTTATGTGCACCCTACAAACCCTCTGCTGAGCCAGACCTTTCCCTTTGGGCAAAAAGTTCTCAAGGGAAGTCCATCAGAATCATTTTTACCTTTCTCTTTATTGTGGTCTGAGTCAAATAGATTGGGCAACAGATAGGACAAGGTCAACTGATGTTGCAAGGATGAATTTTTCAAGCTGATGTCTCAGTAAAGATTAGCAAAATATTCTGGGTTTGTTGTAACAACCTTTTATTTTATGTACATACCTGACGTTCTCCACTACACCCCCTCATATAAAGATTCTTGCTCTTCTCACAATAAAATAACATTCTTTTGTTATCCCATACCCTTCCTTGTGTCTGATTTTGTGCCTGATTTTTAGTGTCTGCTGCAAAGGTAATTCTCAACATGATAGGTCCCTTCCTCCTCTGTAGTGTGATCTGCAGTAGCTGACGGCAGACTCCAGTGTATGTTGCAAGGGAAACAACACTGCTTGTTTCTCTAGGTTTAAGTTTTCCTTTTATCTTGTAGGTGTTTATGTTTCCTGATTCCCTGTTTGCAGGCAGGAGAGGATGAACAAAGTGCAGACCTTCTGGACTTTGACCCCAGAGGAATGACTGCTTCCCCCTTTATAGAGAGAGAGTCTGCAACAGCCCAATATTCCCTTCCTTCCCCGACACTTAAGGATAGTGTGTGCTAGTCTTACAAAACAGATGTGTTATCTAAAAGCTTTTGAAGGTTACAAATGAATCCCAAACACATCATCTACCTCGACTAGCAAAGGGAGCTAAAACATAGAATCCTGAAGAGGGAGAATGTACCACTTTGATACTGACAAAAGACAGGGAAAAATGTCTAGTATTATTTTAAAATCAGAGAGGAAAGGAGAGAACTTGCAAGGTTTTCTGGTCAACTTGGAACAAGGAAACAAGATTTTTTAAGACAAAAGTTGTATTTTTGCACTTTAGAAAATCTTTTCCAGAAAAAAAAGCTATCTGGACGCAGGCAGAAGATGAAGTTGTGACATACATGTCACATGCAGTGGTGACAGGAGTGCCCAAAATGAAAGTCTACTTTTAGGTTTTAGGTGCAGAGATGCTTCAATGTAGACCCAGCAAAAATCTTTTTATCCTTCATGCTTCCCAGGGACCTTTGGCTCTTATTTCAATTAAGTTGTGTTGAAATAACTTACCTGGTCAGGCTGGGACACAGCCATGTTGTCCCCCATGGAGGATGTTCAGGGCAAAATGATGATGTGGATGAGTTTGCCTACTCCCAGACAAAAATACAGTCCCCCAAATATAGATGATTTTGTTTACCCTTCATTGAATCACATCACTGGCTTGGAGGTTATTGGTCTTCTCTCCCAAAGCTCTGAGAGATGTGTCATCTGATCTCTTCTGGGGCCAACTACCTCCAACCTACTTAGTACTTCATGTTTCTTCTTCCTGCTAGTAGGTGAATCCTCTTTGTCCTTTTCTTGCTCTGGGATCACCTCTGCTTTCTGAGCTGATCTTGGTATAGGGAGGGGCAGAGGTGAAGTACTCCCCTACTTATGGTTGAAGCCTCTCTAATTTGGTCATTCAGTTTCTCTGCACCTAAAATGTTTTCCTTCTTCACAAGGTTTCCCTGGGTTTCCAGATATTTCTACTTAATTAAAAGGCCTCTTCATTTTTTTTATTCTGTCTTGACAGAGTGAGATTACTTCTCATAATTCCACTTTTTACTTGTAAAGAGAAGGTTTCTTAATTGATATTTTAATTAATGTTTAGTTATTAATACTTTGATATTTACATAGTCTTCTAGAGGTGTCTAGTGATTTGGCAACATATAAAAGGGTTTTAAATGCTTGTAGTATGTTTTTAGACAACACTGTGAGCAATAAGAAAAAGGCCAAGACACAATCTGAAGTAGAAAAATATGAGACTAAAGAGATGCTGGCATTCAAGATGTTGTCATACCAAGATGCTGCTACATGTCTTCTTGGTTTGAGTCTTCTTTGTAACAAAGATTGGAGGTTTTGAAAGAGGTATTTTAATATGCATACATCACTTAGCAGAATAATGGAATGTAAGAAATGTGTCACCAAAGGAAAATATAACAAAGCTAATATCAAACTTTCATAGGTTCTAGCACAATTGAGAAAATAACTCATTTAAAAGCAAAAAATTCAGATGACCTGAAAGGTAGATATGTTTCTACAGAACTTAAAATCCTTTTTAAAATGGTAATTTTTTCAATGAAATATTTTGAGTGTATTTTCCTTGCAATAGGTTTTCTGAAATAGTGTTAAATTTTATATGCTTACTGAAAAAGCCTGAAATTCAATTGGGGTTGGTTTTTTTTTTTCTTGTGTAAATAAGACTGGTGATTCCAGGGGTTACATGCTAATCCAGTCTTCAGGCTGGAAGAAAAACATAAAGTTTATGGGTCTATCAGTAACATTATTGCAATGTTAAACATAACATTGTAGAAAAGGAAGATGTGTATGTTACACAGGAGTGAATGAAACCTAAAACTAAGTTGGTGAGAATTAATTTTGGGTAAGTAATCAAGCAAAACAGGACAAGTAGAAGAAATGACAGCTGCAGAAAAGTTAGCAAAATAAGTAGTTTTATTGTGAGCAAGCAGGAAGGATGGGACAACTTAGATGAGCTGCAAATTTCCTGGGGTTCACTCTAAGATCACGACAGAAGGCATTTAGAGTGCGCAGCCAGAATGAAGCAGTGAAGAGCTCTGCATATTTTAAAATTTGAAATAAATAAGGTATTCATAGACAAATGCACTAGCATTGCAAACTATAATGCAAATTCTGTAGGAAGTATTTCCTCAAGGAGAAATCAGGGGTCATTAAAAGGTTACTTTTAACTAATGCTGTTTGACCGGTTGTTAGTGTTCAACTTCCTCTGAAGTGACAACGCGTTAGGGTGACCATTGCCCTCTTCCAGCAATTATTGGTGCTCTGGCAATTGCACTCAGTTTTAATCAATTAGAGTCCTGAATGGTGCTTTTCTTGGTTTCAAACAAAAGACCCAACTGTTGCACCAGAGATGTCCACTTCTTTTTGGCAGCTTCCTGTTTTCTTTCAGAAACGTTTTGAAGACCCTGTCGGGTTCAGGAATGGTCATGATGAATCCCTTCTCCATTAGTATGGCACTAATTATGTGATCTGCATTCCAGCAGAAATCCATATAGTCAACATCAAGCAAGAGGATGAGAGCTCCTGGAGCTGAGCAAAGGCCCATCTGGCCTCTGGTTCCAAACCTCCACCAAAGTGTGGAAAGTTTAAGGAAAGGTTTAAGATTCTCTTAGTTGGGAGGCAAGCGGTAATGTTTCTCTTTTTTTCCCCTTTTCTGCTCTAGTAGGTCTGTTTTATATCTGTGATGTTTAGATTTTGGCTTAAACTGTTAAGAATGAGGTTGAACAACAAAGAGGCATTGGTTAGCAATATTTATAGCCCTGGATATTCTTGTTATCTATATGAAAATAAGTCTTATCATAACCCCACTTATTCATCTCTGGCAAGAGTTTCTGGGTTCAGGTGCATGTGTCATTAATGATGCATGAGCTACCTCAAAGACAGAAAAATTGCTGGCTCAAGAGCTGAAAATCCCCATGGAAGAAATCCACAAGTAGCCCAAGATGAACATGGTAGTGCTTCACCATTATCCATGTTAATTGGTGAGCCAGGACACTCCTTATCAGAGGCAAACACTCTTCAACACTTGTTTCAGTACACAATTTTCACTAACAAGATCAGCTTGAAGCATTTTTATTTTCCTGTCTTGTGTTCCTGCCCCACACATTATCACCCTCTTTCCAGCTGGGATAATGCAGCAGCCCATGCAGTTGTGTTGTGCAGTGGCTCTGGGAGCGGCTGCAGCTTACAGAGGACAAGGCTTGAAGAAACTGGATTACTTCCCTATTCCAGTTCACAGTACAGCCAAGGAAACCATTGTGCCTGGAGAGCTAGCTGAGACTAGATGGCTAACTTCTCTTCTGCTGCTGCTTCATGATATGAATTTCCTATTGTTTACCTCCACTCATCCATCCATGCACATCTATTGTGTTTGGAGTGGGAGAGAGCCCTTGCTGTTCATGTCTGTAGCAATTTGACGACCATGGGGTTTGGTCCCTGCTTGAAACTCCTTCAATTCTTGCATCAATAGCAGTAGCTGAGAGACTTACCCCAAAGCTTATTGGAAAGCCAGTGGTTTGGAAGGCTGAATGTGACTGTGGGACTCTTATAACATGCTCAAGTGAGAGTTTTCTTCCTGTTCCATGACAACCTAAATTCCTCTGCTGTGGAGTGGCTGCTCATTAAACAACAATGACTTGAACACGGTGACTCTGTCTGTAGCTGAATTCAAACCCAAAAGCATCTTTGCCAGGAGTCTCGCAGGTAAAAACATGTTCAAATTTTATGGTGCTGTGGTGTCTCTATGAATTTATGAGCTTGGACTTGAGATTTAGTAAAAATATAGTTGCTGTAGATCACATTTAATGGATGAGTAGCTCACAAGATAGCTTATACAAGGGATGTAAGTCAGAGAACAGGGATTTACTTCAAGTATTCTCCAGAAATCAAAAATGCCTGTTCTTTCTCCTGTCCTCCAGCATACCTCTCCCACCAGATTATCCCTTGCCACTGGAGAACTACACTCCTAAGATGAATCTTGTTTTTTGGTTTTTTTCCTTCCCCCTGACATATTCATTAAAATTAATTTAGTGGTGTCTAGTTTAGAAGCACCCAACTCATAAGTTCATAGCATTTCTGTATTTAGCAAGCCAGTGTTATAAAAAAAGAATATGAAAATCTAATTTAAACAACCTTTGACTACATCTAGTCTCTAGGTGTGAAAGATTCAGTAGATAGCTGCCAAAATATTAAACTTTGTGAACTGAATAGTCAAGATGCGGTGATCTGTGTTTAAGGGGAGGGAAGACTTTAATTAGGATATGGGTCATTGAAGAGCTTTGTATTGACACCATTGGGAACACACCTAAAGCTGACTTGAACTCTGTGTTTTGTCAAGGTGAGCTGTGAAGTAGTGATCTCTTCCGTTGCTTTGCAGCAATGTTATAACTCGTTCCTAAAAAAAAAAAACCTTCTAGGGAAGGCAGGACAAAGACTGCCTAACTGAAAAAATTATAATAATAAAAAAAAAACACCGCCTCAAATACTCTGGTTAAAATTTGCAAGAGGAGAGGGTGAATGAAATTTAATGTAGAGATGAGCAAGATACATCAGTGTTGCTGTGACACCAAGACAGTTCTTGTGCTGTCAGTAAAATATGGGAACCTCCTCCCAGAAGAGCACCCAGCCAAACTGCAGAGTGGCCTGTCTGCAATACTAATTAGTGCTGCATTGTAGGAGCAGATCCAGACAGTGTGGCAGGTTGTACCAGGGACTCACTGTCAGCACCATCTGCACTTTAGGGGGTCATTTTAGACTACCCAGAGTGTGTGGATTGAACACAGTACTTAAGCTGTAGGTAAATGTTCCTTAGCCTTTGGTTCAAGGACAGTTTCATATCCCCCTCTAAAGGGTAGAAGGCACATTCAAGCACAGAAAAGTCACACAATTAAACATTTTTTGCCTGTGCCAGTTTTCCAATCAAGATGTCTGTGTCTAGAGTCCCTAAAGAAAAGAAATGAAAAAGAAATTTATAAAGAATATAACTTAGTATGATAGAAAAGGGAAGCCTTTCAAGTATTAACTAAGAGCTTTCTCTCTGCTGCATAATAGAAATTATCTCTAGTGGATAGGGAAATCCTCTAATCTTCATACAATATCTGAGCAGGCTTACCTTTTCTCCACAGATTCTCTGTTTTTATCCCACTAAAATCATCTGGGTCACATCCTAACGCAAGCACTGCAAATTAGCAGTGTTCCAAGATTCAGCTCACTGCACGTATGCATGAAGGTGGTCTTACCTTACCGTTTGTGATGCCATGTAACTGCTTTTAATAATTATAAGATCATATTTTTATTTATTATTGTTATTTACTTATTTAAGGCCAAATTCTTTTACAGTTTTGAATGGTATAAATCTAAAATAGAATTGCTGCACATTTACAGCTACCTTCCAGGGTCCTGAATTTGTCTTGTGTGTGTGTGAAGAATGTCTATCACACGCTTCTTCAAATCTCATTTTCCTCCTTAGAAAACATACACAGAAACTGTGTGAAAATTTTGGTGGATCTTTTCTGGTTTATGTTGTTATGATGAGTGGAAGCCCCTCTGCCTCTGAGGAGGGTGCTACACGAGTGGGAACCTTTGCATGTCTGGGATGAGCAATGTGAATGGGGACACCCTGCTCTCACGTGCCAGCACCTCAGATCCACAGTTTAACAGTTAACCATGAGTTCTAATAATACATTTTTTTTCCTGTGGCAATCTAGCATATTGAAGAGGGAATCATGAGCTGTGAGGAAAATATCAAACAATAAATTCATGGGGAGAGGCTGTTTTCCAGTCAGCCACCAAAGCTGTGCTGTTGCTGTCTGCTGCACATCTGTGTTCAGTCAGAGTAAAAAGGTCCCTCTTGCCATACACCCATGATGTGAAACCCTTACAGGGGGTTTTCCTTTACATTTTATTTTTGCTTCTGTGGGCTTTGGATCAAGTCTGTGTGCCATATGTAGCTTACCTTCTCCTGGGGAAAAAATAAAGAAAGACAGTGTTAGCTTGACTGCATTGGTTGACAGTCACCTTTGTGAAACCTGGGCTCTTGAAAATCAGTGAGGAGCTGCTGGCGTGACCCTCTGGTGAACTGCAGCGATGGGGGAAGGAGCAAATATTCCAAGGAGATGAACCAGGACATGTGCTTACATCTGATCCAAATAACTTCTGTACAAAGGAAAAGTGAATGTAGCCAGCATAGCCAAGCTGGTATTTTGTGACCTTCTGATTGCAGAGTTCAAAATACCTTAATTTCTTTATTGCTGTAGGCTTCAAAACTGGGGGAGGAGAAGTTAGCAGTGGTGAGGCAGGAGAGAGTAAATTTCCTTTCTAAAAAATATTCTTCTGGTGGAAGCAGCGTATTGTTTCTTGAAATGGACAAAGTTATTTTCTAACTTCCCTGTATCCTGTCACCTGGCCCTTCCTTCCTCCTCCTGATACTGCAGTAAAATACACAAACACACGAGCTATGCATTATTTGCATCATGTCAGGATTTATATTCTGATTGAAGGTAGTGATTTATACTTGTCGGATTTTCTACAGACCACATTCCAGATGTGGAATGAATTTTACTGGCATTTATTAGTCACTAGGGGTGGCTGATGATGGCTTCCTTTATACCCCTGACATTTATGCTCTGGTGTAGCTTCCCTTTTCCTTTCAGTGATGCTTTTCCTTTCAAAAGAGTTAAAAACAAAAGGAAAACAAAAGAAAAAGAAGTCCATTCTCTAGCAGAGCAAATATAAAGGAATAGATTATGTTTATGGAGAAGGATATTTAGAACAGAAATCCCATTCTTCTAATAAGGAAAGGAAAAAAAAAACAACCTATTGCTCACCTTTGTTAACAAGTTGTTGTTGGTGCTTCCAAGATTTTAATCACCTTTACAAATGTTGTAATGTCAGCATTGACTTTCTATGCTTGACTTAGTTTTAAGTCAATATGTTAATAGTGAATCCTTTACTGTTCTCTTACAAATTAAGAATTAAATGAAAATTTTAACTTAAAGAAAAGGTGTGAGATAAGTTTGCAAAAGAACAAGTAATGTGAAATCCCACTTGCATATGGGTTTCTTGACACTGCTGGAAAGCAGAAAGGAGCTGCTGTGAGTATGGTCACGGTGTGTTTTCAGCCTGCAATCTGTAGTGGTGTAAAAATGGGTGCCAAAATTTAGAGAGCAACAGAGGGAGTGATCATGGAGAAGGCGGGTGTGAGAAGGGGGAAGAACTGCTAAGAGAGGAAATTCTTTTGGTAAAATCAAACATGTTTGGTAGATTGAGGCAGGATTGCAAAGCCAACCTGCATTATGTGGGGGTTAATTCATCAACCACTATTTCTCTCAATTTGAAATTTGAGAAGGTCTTTTGTTTGCTCACACCTGACAACCCAAAGACTAAGGTGGGTTTGTCATGGGGTTGGTAGGGAAGTTGGTTGAGTTTGCTAGGGAAGGTCTAATGAAATTTTTTCTTTCAAACTAAAATCAAATATATAATTCTGCTATAAACTGGGTGTTTTCTGACAGACAGCTGATGCTTTACTTTCTGCTTGATTCTGCTGTGCCAATACTGCCTTTCTTATACTGCCTTTCTTATACTGCCTTTCAGTGGGGAGATGAGCTGCTGCAAGTGTGATTCCCATGAAATGGGTAAGAGGGTTTCCATGAATAATGATGGGGGTTTGGGTCTGGCTCTGTGCCAATGACAGTTCAGAAATGGTGACCACAGGAGACAAATAGACCTATTTTGTGGTATGGCTTCTTTAAGAATGTAACATCAGATTTGGTGGATTAAATCCTACTGTGGAAGAAGAAAACAACTTGCCACAGTTTTTCAGGGGTGAATTCGGTGTGAGAGCACAGGATAAGTATAAACAAAGATGTAAATGAAGAAGCAGGTGGAACAGTTAAGAGTAACAGCTCAGGGAATTATTATAAGTCATGAGAAAGCAGACAGTGTATGACAACTCTGATGGTCCCATTGACTACAGGCAGCACTGAGTTTAAAGAGTCTGAAGTCCCTGCAACAGCTAAGATCAATATGAATCTGTTCTCTTTGATATTTATTAGATGAAGGGTAGGTCAGTGGATTAACTTGTCAGATTAATTTGATACTTGATGCATATATAAATACTGGTCCTTACAGGGAAATATTATTTGACTCTTGACTATGACCTAGCACATTAAATAGGGCAGCTCTTTGCCCTTTGTTGTTTTTGAGAAAAATAAACTAATCATGCAAAGTGATCTGGAAGTCATGTGTATGTTTGTGATGTCAATGAGATTGTTTCTCATGGCCAATAACCTAAACAAAACAATAAGCAAAAAATCCCAAAGCAGCTCTAATACAGTAATTTACCCTTACAAGATGGACTCAAGCAGGATGCCACATGGGGCTTGGTTCACTGATTCACTAAGACCGCTGTGAATCTTTGTTGTTGTTTCAATAACAAGGGGCTAGATCAAACCTCAGCTTCTCAAACCCTGTCCTCCAGCTCAGCTGGTTAAGTTGCTTTTCCCACCGCAGTTTGTGTTTGAGAATCAGGGACAGTGTTATGCACTTGGCAAAGCAGATATTTAACTGCTGGGTGTAAAAATGATTGTGATGCTAGTGCTTAGTCCATGAACGTCAGGACACAGTACAGGCACAGGCTGGTGTCATGGAAGGAGATGGGATGCTTGTGGAAGGGAAAGGAAAAGCAAAATTGCTACCACCATGCATCTCATCACCTCAGCTACATCCCCTGGAACAGTCCTGAAGCCCTGCTCAGCCTCTTCCCTCACACACCACATCCATCACCTGCAACCAGAGAAGCCACCTCTCAATCCCCCCTGGTGGGGCACACACTTCTGTCTCTGTAAAGTCTTGAGTAGATCTGGGTTGGAATCTGCTGTGTTAGAATCAAGGCAGGACAGTAGAGTTTACCTGATAGTGCTTCTCATCCCTTTTATTTAAAACAAAAGGTCTGTAGTGTGCAGTCAGTGATGAATTATTTCTTTGGTTTTGGACTAACTACCTGTGTCAGAAGTGTTGACAAGTGTTGAGAATTCCAGTTCCATTAACAGATGGGTCAAAGTACTGTCCTGTTTTATGCATTAGCTCTATCACATCTATGATGCTACAGTTGTGTTTAGAGGCATCTGTATGCCTGGTGTGTTCTGTGATAGTCAAGATAATGCTGCTTTTAAAAATATGCTCTTGAGACTCTGAGATTCCCAAGTATGAAAATAAGGAGAGTTACTAGTAGAGGTTGACCAGGTTGATGCATTTGATGTAAAAATTGCAGCAAGCCAAATATCCTCAATCATTCCCAGAGGAAATTCCCAGTGCAGAAAGAGCAGCAATGGGCCAGTCCCACTTGGCTGGGAGCAGCTAAAGAGCCTGGGGAGAATTTCAGCTCCAGAAGTGAACACACACGAGGCAATGCCTGCCTACAACATGACAGGCAGTGATGGATTACCTGCTGTCAGGAAGCACGTTGGGGCTCTTGAGCTAGGCTTATTATCAGGAGAATGGCATGGAGCTCTGCTCAATCCCAAAACATAGGAGGATGCAAACTGATAAAGTTTACTGGAGCTTGAAGCTCTCTGCAGCACTTTAGCATGGTTCTATCAGCTCAGGAGCTGTGATCTCCTGTGGGATATTCCCAAAGTTCCAATTCTCTTCAGCTCTGAAAGATCCTATGTCCATGTCTGACCCTCTGCTTTTGCATTGGGTTTTGTGGCCAGGTTTTGGTAGTGGGTGGCTCCTGTAAAAGGTGACAGAAATTTCCCCCATGTCTGATGGAGCCAATGTCAGCTGGCCCCAGGATGGACCCATGCTGGCCAAGGCTGAGCCCAACAGTGACAGTGGTAATGCCTCTGGGATCCCAGATTTAAGAAGATGAGGAAAATTGCTACTCAACAGCTGCCAGAGTGAGAATATGTGAGGGAAACAGCACTGCAGACATCCAAGCTGGTGAAGAAGGAGGGGCAGGAGGTGCTCCAAGAGCAGCCCATGATGCAGTCTCTGGTGATGCAGCTGTGCCCCTGCAGCCCATGGAGGTTCACAGGGGAGCAGAGATGCACCTACAGCCCATGGAGTATTCCACACCAGAGCAGGTAGATGCCTGAAGGAGGGTGAGATCTTGGAGCAGTATCTATGGCACTGTGGAGAGAGGACCCTATGCAAGACCAGGATTGCTGGCGAGAACACTAAGAACTGCAACCTTTGTGTTGCAATGGGCTCACAATGTGGAAGTTCATGGAGAACTGTCTCCCCACAGGAGAGATGCCACTGGAGATGGAAGAATGCGAGGGGTTGTCCCCCTGAGAAGGAAGGAGGAAGACGAGTGATGAACTGACCACTTTTGTGAGTTTCCATTCCTCATTCCCTTACACTGCTGGGAAAGAACAGAGAGAATGGTAATTGCAGTGGAGCCCAGGCAGAAGGGGTGGGTGGGGCAAGGTGTTTCAAGTCTTATTTCTCATTATACTGCTCTGATTTGATTTGGAATCAATCAAACAATTTTCCCTAAGCTGAGGGTGTTTTGGCCTTGATGGCAACTGGTGAGTGATCTTTCCCTGTCCTTACTTTGATCCCCAAGACTTTTGTTATATTTTTTTCTCCCATGTCCAGCTGAGTAGGGGAGTGATAAGTAGCGGATAGTCCAGCTTTGGTGGATGTCTGATGTCCAGCCAGGGACAACCCACCACAGCTATTTGGAGACCTAGGTGGGAACATCAGAGAGTTGTGAAGGCTGTTCACCCTTGTACCATGCCAAGCATATTTTTGAAGGAAAACAACTTGGGGAAGCCAGCTGGGTCTTTATTGTAATCAAAAATAAAGTAACAGTACCGGAGGCTGTAATTTGTAAAGTGCTGGCAGTAGCATGGGAAAAGACACAGCTCTCCTGATGACAGGCTCAGGACTTGGGTAGTACTTTCTGCATCTTCTGCAGAACATGGCAATGGATGTATCTTTGCTACCCTTGTCTGACTGTTTTATCAGCTGCATGTCCAAGCACAGGCCGGAAGGACCCCATTCTGCAAGGTGTGGGGACATCCCTGTGCCAGGAATTGCTGCAGTAGCTGTGTGTCCCCACAGACAAGCCCAGCAGTGCTTTACTCACTCAGACTGCCCTCAGAGTTGTCTGCCTTGTGGCATACCTTGAGTCAACTCTGTTCTGCAATCTGTATTCTCATCAGAAGCTTCAGAGGTATAAAACCCTGCCTGCTTTTGCTAGACTTTCCCAGGCTTCCTTTAGAAAGATAAGTGGGGCCCTTGGGGTATTAACCGAAGTAGGTAGAGTGTATTTCTCTCTTGGCATATACAGCCAGGAGCCAGCCAGCATCTGTCCTGGAGGTGAGTTAGGAAAGGATTGTGACAGAGGAAGATGCAGAGGCATGACCCAGAAGAGATGACTAATAAAAAATGACTTAAGAGCTCTTCTCCAAGGATCAAAGGTTAAGTCTAGGTCAATTATAATAACCGCATTGCTTCGCCAGTCAGGACATGTGCAGTGTCCTAGAGGAATATCTAAAGCATATTCTCAAATGGCATTAAAGTGGCTGCCATTTGCAAAGGATTGGCAGATATAGTTTTACACCAGCCTGAAGCTTTTCAGTAACAGGGTCACAGAATTATTTCTTTTCTTAAAACCTCCCCAGTGAGCAAGGAATTTTCCCTGGGTAAAGCAAAGATCACTGAGTTCCCTGAAAACTCCTTCCCCTTCAGCAGCACGCCTTGGAAAGCATGGCAAGACAAATGAGGAAATGTTCCCACTCCCATGGCTTAGACTATTATTGCTGCTCAATAGAAACTAAGCAGAGTCTATTTACTTATCCTAAAAATGGATAAAAGAGTGCAGGAATAGCAAAATGTGGGGAGAATTGATGAATAAAACAAGCAGGAGTCTGCCTGTCTGCACTATGTAGAGTAATGCTGTGGAGAGATACCCAAGCCAATCCAACATAGGCTAACCAAAGAATCAGAAGTAGGGCAGCATCCTATACTGAAAGATTTTAAGCACTAGGATCCAATTCAACTCCCAGGCATCCTTTGTTCTCTGCTGCAAAACTTGGCAATGCTGCTACATGTTTGTTTCACACACTGGTTTGGGAAGTGCTGATTCAATGAGATGTTTTTCCTGCCAGTGCCTGAGCTTGCTGCCTCACTGAAAATGGGAGTTTAGTCACAGCATTTTGCCTGACACATACCTTCCCACCCCCTTGTCATTATCAGTTTAAGTATTTCCATTTCACACAGGGGTACACAGTAAAAATATATTACAAAGGATAAAAAGATTTAGTCATCAAGAGTTCAGTTAAGCCTACATAGTTGGCTGCTCAGAAGAAATAAGGTTCTTAATTGGGTAGTTTTCTGTTTGAAAAAGCAGCATGGCTTGATGTGGAGCTTCTCCTAATGAAACAACTGTCCAGCAGCATCAGTGGGCAGCACAGGGAATGGCTAACTAGTCACTAGAAAACCATTTTGCTCATCAGCTACTTACCATTATCTTTTTAAGGACACATTTTTTTTCCTGGGAAACATTGATTAGCACTATTAGACACTGCTCATTTGCACATTAATAGAAGAATATGTTTCCTTTTGGTCCAGCAGGTTCATAACTGTGTGCATTTTCAAGGTGAGCTATCTGCAAGGCTGCTCCTTGTGTTTGATAAAGAAGATGAGTTAATAGCTAGATGGAGCTCTAGTATGGACAATTCTTTTGGATTCTCCCTTACTGCTTATGCCCATTTGCCTTTGAACAGCCTTTTATTCAGAAAATGTTCCACCTATGTTTGTATAGTGCATGTTAAATGCAAAGTGTGGGGCAAAGGAGAAACACGGGTAATTCATGCTGTAAGCACTACATATGGTATGAGGGAAAAGGTCCAGTTCTGTTATTCCCTATGACACTAAACTGGGCTGGGGGCCTCACTGGGAGCAGCTCTATTTCTCTGTGAAACTGTGATAATTAAAATGTCACTTAAGTTTAATTCTCCTTCACAGAACTATTATATGAGACATTTCAAACCTTTATGTGGGGAGTTTTTGCTTGTTTACTCCAGTAAAACAGTATTTGGCCACTGCTGAGTGCTTTCCATAATCCCCTTATAAATATCTGAGAGGGAGTCAAGAGTTGTTGGCAATTTTTTCACTATGTGTGGCATTCATAGGATTATTCCAGATCTTAAAGCAGGTTAAAACATGGCTTTAGACATTTTGATAAATGAGGTAGAAAACTGAGACCGTTTCCCATTTTACCTAGCTACTTTGGGAACGAGCAGGTATTTAGATCATTATGTGTTACTTGAATTTATCCAAAAGTATCATTTTACTGTGCAAGTGAATGTGAGACCAAAGGCTCTTTACCAATTAGGTATGACACATACTGACCAAAGACACTGATTATCAGAAATCAGTGTGTGTTGTTTTCCTGGCCACTGGAACTGTGTATAATTTTTTTTTATTTATTTTTTTATTTTACTTTAAAATGGTTTAAAATTTTATTAATTTGCAGTCCCTCCAGAAATTTGATGTGAGAAATTATCTACTCATGAAGGAGGAGGAAGAAAAATATATGTGTAGGAAATAAGCAAGACTTAAAAATTTAGAAGATGTGTAAGCCTGTTCCCTATGCTTTCACAAAAAGAAATAGAGAATCTAGAGAATAAACTCTGTCTCACAGAGACTGGTTGAGCTGTATCAATCCCAGAAGTCCTTCCTGCCTGTCAGAGAAATGACAGGAGAAAACCTAAAGCACTTGAAACATTATTTACTGCTGATCAGATTTTATATATGTATATTTTTGTAACATAAAATGTTCCTGTAGTTGCCTCTACATGTCTAAGTGCAGTACTGCTTATGAAGCCTTTTATCTTATACAACTGCCATCCGTTCATGGGTGAAAACACTGACATTTCATTTTGGGGAATTTCATTTTCCCAGCTGGGATCAGGTTTGTGATATTAGTACCTCACAAAGCAGTGTGTGAGTGGCAGAGCTCACTGCACTGCCTGTGTGTTGTCTGGAATATGCCTGGGAGATTTTTCCACTCTTTTCCATTGTGTCTTGCTTGATAATCTCCTAGAGTTCAAACATCAGGTGTCTGAACGGCTCGAGGGTCATGGCCACCACCTCTTGGGTCTCATTTGGGTACACAAGGGATTATGATTATAATTTTCTGCTGGCTAGAGGGACTTGTTGAGGGCTTCAGGGTCCTGAGATCTACTTAGAAAGTTCCCTGTTTTCTGGTAACCTTCCTGCTAATACCCAAAGAGTGTTAGTAATTTCTCTTTTTAGTTCCACAACCGCAAAACAAGACCAAAACAATAGGGAGTTATTGTGGATGATGACAACATGGAGCTGGAAGGAGGTTACCTGGTATGTACAGATAGCCAAGGCAGGATCTCCTGTACCCAGGCTACTCCTGACAAATCTGAATCTGTCTTGTTTTTAAAGACCTCCAGTGTAGAGGTGTCACAGCATCCTCAGGCAATTCCTGTTCTTTGCTGTTCTTATCATTAGAAATATTTCCTAATGTCTGACGTAAATCTTCCTTGCCAGAAGCCGAACTCATTATTCTTGTCCTGCCCACTATAACCAGAAGCTACTTCTACTTCAGTAGTTACCCACACACTTCCTTTCCCACCAAATACAATTTTGTCCTTTAATTCTGATGTAATGGCAGATGGTGATTATGTTCACAGGAGTGGAACAGACGTGTTGACAAGCATTCCTCAAAGCTTCACTGTTTCTTGGCATTGGAAGCCATAATGCGTAGTGATGCTGTGTTAAAAACGTAGTTGTCTTCACATGCACAGAGATCAGAACAGACTTTTAAAGCTAATGCAGGCATAGACAATACAGATAGAATAGCAAACATCCATTAGGTAAGGTACAAAAGAAAGAAGGTAATTTTATTTTGACTGGTTGTGTAAATTTGTTATCTGCTAAAAAGAAAGTGTGCTGAAGATAATGAGGGTATGTGTACTTGGTCGCTTAAGACAGGACTAACAAAACAAATCTTTCAGGACTTACCTGCACCTCTAAGACTTTCCCAGACCAAACCTGCCCATCAAAAGAGCAAATTCCAAACATGTTGAATACCTTAACATGGGTTCAAGTTTTTTTTTTACTCACAGCCTGGGCTTCAACTGTCTTGATCATTATAGACCCATACACTGTCAGGTACTGCAACCTTGACATTTCCCAGCCCAGCACAGAGGTTATGGAAGGGAACCATCTCTCCTAGCAGTAGAGGACAGAAGAGTAGCTCCTACATTGAAGCTACTTATCACAAAATCACAGAATGGTTTGGGTTGGAAGGGACCTTCAAAGATCATCTAGGCCACACTGCACTGCCATGGACCATCAAAACTGGCTTTGAACACTTGCAGGGATGAGACATTCACAGATTCTCTTGCAAACTGTTTCACTGCCTCGTTATTTTTACAATTATCATTGTAAAAAATTATTTATGTCCTTTTCATGTTGTTTTAGTTTGATGCCAATACTCTTTAATGTCTTTTTAGTACAAGCCCCAGTAAAATGTCTCTATGTTTCTTGTAAGGCCCCTCTTTATATTGAAAGGCTTCAAGGAGCCATCCCCAAAGCCTTCCCTTCTTCAGGCTAAAGAACCCCAACCCTTTCAGCCTTTCAGCCTTTCTTCATGACAGTGGAGTAGAGGGGCAGGATCACCTCTCTTGACCTGCTGGCCATGCTGCTTTTTATGCAGACCAGGATGTGGTTGGCTTTCTGGGATGTGAGTGCATGTTGCTAAACCATATCTAATTTTTGTCTGCTTGTATCCCCAAGTCCTTCTCAGTTCATCCATGACCCTGTCTGTGTGATACTGAGGATTTCCCTGACCCAGGTGCAAGATCTTACACTTGGCCTTGCTGAACATTGTGAGGTTTGCATGGGGCACCTCTCAATCCTGTGCAGGTCCCTCTGGGTGGCATCCTTTTGCCCAAGCCTCTGCAGTGTCCAAACATAGTCATCTCCTTGGGCTGCATCACATGGGAATTGTATTGGGTGATTCTCTGTGACAGCAGCCTAAGGTGACTTGTACAGATGTAGATGTCTTCACTTGGGACACCTACAATTCGTGACATACATCCTTTATGTAAAAGGAAGCCACAAGTACTCAATGCCAAGCCCAAGCCACTGATACAGGTAGAAAATGTGTGAGTGATAAGGTTTCTATGCTTTCATTTCTTTTCAACCCAGGGGTCAGCACAGACACAGATAGAAAATCTCTCCTTTTTGGAGGTCTCTGCATAGACTCTACTGCAGAAACTCTGTTTGCCTTTGAATTATGGGAAAAATACAAAAACAAAAGGTTTTGCAGAATCTCTTACTATACAAGGGTGTCTCAGGCTCCCAGTTAAAATCTGAGAATGGCTATGCAGTTTTGAGGGCTTTGTTTTGCAGAAAGGCAAACTTCACTAGCAGCTTGATTCAGAAATTTATTTGAATGGTTTTTACATTGTAAATTTATGGATGATTAGTTTGTTAAGAATTAGCTACAAAACAGGAAGTCTCATGATTGTTTACTTGTACAATGCAAATTATGATTGAGAATAATGTAAAAGTATTTCATTTGGTAGGTCCTTGTCATTGCACTTCATTCCCACAATGAAGTCAGACTCAAGACTCCAGGTTTCTTCCCAGGTATTTTTGCAGCTGTGTTTAAACCAAACATTCACTTTCTTTTAGCAACACAATAACTATGTTTTTGCAACAGTTCAGTAAGTCACGGATGTTATCCGAATGAGTGAGCCTGTTAATATCTGGTGTTTGTTTAAATGAAAATTTTGTTGTTGCTGTATCTTTTCCATCATGAGGGGCTTTCTCTACTTGCCTGTAAACAGAGAGTTTGGGTCCTGTCCACAGAGACTCACTGCTTTTCTTTGTTATGTTTCAAAACCCAATTTTGGCAACACACTAAAACTGCTGCAGAAATTTCTACTTTGAGAGGCAGAGTTTTCTGCCCACTTAAAGAGAAAAATCCTAAAGTTTAGAAATACAGATGAAAAATTTTACCAAAGATTTAAACACAGCCATGCAGAAAATCTCAGTGCTTTCTCCTTTATTGCACTTTGAGGCTGGGCACACTATCATTTTGTTAATGCTGCTGTTTAGATAGATCTTGTTGGATGTACTTGAAGCACTAAACATCTTGATTCACAGATACTTTCTAAGCAAGGCTATTTCTGTGACATTGAGATGAACTTGAAATTGGAAGTGTTGAGTGAGGTATTTTAGTGTTTTCTATCTAGCTGGCTGCAATTTATCCATATGAAATCTGATCTGATCATCAGAGGACCCTAACTGGAGCAAATTAAATGTTTTATCACCAGGAATCTTTGAGATGACTTTCCAGAAGATGTAAAAGGCTGCTATGATAGGCTATCCTCCTTATTCTTGTGAATGAGGTAGTTTTGCTGGAGTAAATCTGCAGTATTAGGGCATACGTCTCATTGCACCTATGATCTTATTTTGGCCCTGTTCAGCAGCTTCCAAATGCTTCACACTCTGAAACAGTAGGATATAATCCCTTGACCAGTTTACAGTGAACTGCTGCCCTCTGTCAAGAAGAGAGCAGAGCTGGCTCTGAGACTCCAAACTCCTCCCTGGCACAATACCAAGAAATCCCAGAAGCTGCTGGAAGTTGTCCTTCATTTCAACATTAGCTTATACTTGGCTCATATTTTGGCCTGACACCCAAAATTAATTTTATCAAACCTGCTTCAAGTGTCTCAGCTTACAACACAGTCCCTCCCTAGCATCCTTTGCCCAGGAGAAGTTTGGGCATGGTTTTGAGATGGAGATGGTTTTATCCATCCATGTGTGTCCTCTGTCAAGACTGGGCACAAAGGGAGGTCACAGTCATTAAACATCCACAACAGAGCTCAAGTTAAGCTCAGCACTGGAAAAAGGTCTCAATCTTCAGGGGAGAGCAGAACAGCTTCAAACCTGCCTTCATGATGCTAAGCTCACTGAAAATAGCAATAAAACCACAAGACAGAGTAATGTTCAAGTTGTTTCTCAGCTGGAAGCTCTGGGGAGACAGTAAACAGAAAGCATGCTGCTTCCAGGGAGGTGTTTATTTGTGTTTTCCCTAATAAAGCTATTCTAAAGAATGGAGCCCTGCACTCCCCACCATGCAATGGCAGCCTTAACCCAGCCCCTGTTGTGATAAAAGCAGTACTCAGAGAGGAGCAGGATGTGGCAGTCATTCATAACTTCGACTGTGTGTTTCTAAACATCAGTAAATAGATGCTTTTCAGAGTAAAAAGGAGTGTGAACAAGCATGGCTCACAATGCTTTTCCTCAAGGGCAGACAGCTGCTGCTGGCTCGACTGCCCACTGCAGACGTGACACAGAGGGAATGTGGCAGCCCTTTTTGGCAGCAGTGGGCAGGTGTTTCTGGCTCCAGGATCTCCCGTGTTTCCTACAAAGCATCTTGGTTATTTTAGAGGCTGAGTCTGTCAAGTTCATGCTATGCTTCTGCCTCCTGTTAAAGTTTCCTGCTCTGTGTGGGGTGAGAATTTCACCTATCTAAAAGACAGCTGCTGGGATCCAAAACAAGTTTTCATGCCAGCAATTAATATTTCCTATGAGGTATGAGAGCTGGGGGGGCTTCTTCTGAGGTTATCAAGGTCCCCAAAAATAATTTTCTCCACCTCTACATCAGGAAAGTGCAATAACTTTTTAAACCCTTACCCTAGATCTCTGAATTCCAGAAGAAAAAAGCAGGGTTTTTTTTACCTGACATTCCTGTGTGTCACACCCTCATTACAACATCCTTCTATAGGAGAACTCCTGTGCGTGAGAAAGAGAAAAGTGAATCTGAAGTCACTTTACTTGGTCTAACTCTGGTCAAAACTTCTGCCAGCAGTTACTCCCACGCATAGCCATTGCTCAGAGGTAAACGTGAAACTGGAGTTAAGATTTATGTTCTTCTGTCAAAAGGGCTCAAAAATGTCAGAATCAAAAATTGTGGGTAAGAGAGGAACATGGTGTGTGCTGGTGAGTTCATTTAATTCACAAGTCAACAACAGAAATAATTTCTGTGCCAGGCACATAAACACCTTTTGAAAACCATCCCAGTGATTCACACACCGGAGAACGTGTTGGTGGCAGCTGGAGCTGTTGCAGTGTCACAGTCACTGAAAAGGGCATCAACTCAAGTGATGATCTCTGGGGTTATTTCCCAACTCTGCCTGCTGGAGGGGTGGGCTTACACCAGCTCCTGCCTGCCTGTAAAGGGGATGCTCACTCTGGGAAGCAAACCTGTGGGACACGGCTGCAGTTCCAGCCCCTTGGCATATTAAATATGTGGTGGCTGGAATTTCACAGATTTTCTGTCCTCTTTGTCAGTCTGAGACTTTGAACAATGGATGTGATGAATGATGAATTTTAAAACAGGGCTATGCATTTGATCCAGACATATTTTCTTAGGAAGTTTGAAAGACATACTCCCAACCCTTGGTAGAAAAATCACTTGTAATTTGGTGAAGATATTATATGCCTTCTCTGAAACAAATAGTGGAAGCAGAAACCAAGTGAAAGCTGATCTTTACCAATAATTGGGTGTTTGGCACGTGGTACCTAGGAAAAGGGGACTGTTGTAAAACACACATATAGAAGTATATGATGACACAAAATGTTAAATACTGACAAGTCTCCTTCAGAAATTAATTTTTTCCAAGATGTTATTTTCTGGCTGCACAAGGAGCAGGAATCTTACATGTAATGTGAAGAAAGCTGCACTTTAAAAATCAGCCTTGTGATGCTGCTTGTCATGTGAAAGTTTCAGCTGAATGCTAATGAGGAGAATCTGTTTTCAGCTAAGCCAATGTAAACTCAGAGAAACTTCACTGACTTTGGTGAAGTCACCTCAGATTTGCACCATAGAAAAATTTGATTGGAACATTTGCTTTCATGTAACTTTTGTGGCTTTATTCCATTCATTATATATGACCATAATTTATGGAGGTTCCACATGCACATGCAAGTTAAGGCAATTTGGTTTCTTTTATTAAGCTATGAGTCTGTTTTATAATCAAAGTAAATCAGGCTCATTTGCACACCAAAAAATCTTGGTGTGGATTTCTGTCTGTGGGAGTGGAGACAAAGTATCCTGCTTGCTGACTCTAGCCAAACTAGGCATTTAGCTTACCCAGTCAATTTTCATGGTGACTCAGTGCAATTCATTTGCTCTAGTGAGATATGCAAATGTTAATTTTTGAGAGCTGTATTTGAATTTAATTCTTACCAATGCATATGATTTAATATGAAGGACTTCATTAATGTTACACTGGAGTTTCACTATGATAATTAAGAAGTGAATATGGCTTGACACAGGGGAGAGGAGAAGCCACAAAGATGATCACATTACAAAGCTGTAAATTTTCACATTAACTTTGCCCTGTTCCTCATCACTCTTTGACTGTCCTGGAGACATCCAAGCAAAGATGTGTCCATCAGTACCTCTTGGACTCCTTCCCACGCAGTCTGAGTACTGACAGGCATGACAGGAAACCTGAGGTCCTATCTCTCCTCTGACCCTCTAAATGCTGCATTGACAAGAAGCATAAACCCCAATTCTTTTGCTTTATGACCTAAGACAAAATAGTTCTGAGCTAGCTGCAAACTCATTGTGGTTCTGGCCAAACAACTGCATTTCTCTACCTTAAGGACTGAGTAATTCCTTAAAGGATGGATTCTATGCTAGGAATAGTAGGAATTTCATTGCTGAGGAGTCAGGTCCATCTGAAGTTTAGCTGAAGGGAGACAGCCTGCTTCCTTTTAACTCCCCTATGCATGGGGCAAGGTATGCCCTTCTTTCTGTGTGCTGAATTGTGTTTACCTGACCCTGACTGCTGCACCCAGGCCTGCCCCATGTGTCTCCCAGCAGGGAAGGAATGCAGCACTTCTGTTTCTCACCTAAGTAATGGAGTGAAGGACTCCCAGCTTTAAAAGGCTTGGTTGAAGTTGGCAGATCTAGGTTGGAAGTACTATGAATGTATTTGTGAGTGTAGTGTAGGAACAAATCTCTTAGAGGTGCCTGAAATCTTTTTCAGTGACACATTATGCTAGATATTTTTAAGAATTGACCCTCTGGACCTGATGTCATATTGCTGTCATGTCAGGGTGGTCGTACAGAGGTGCTGTACTTCTCTCCAGGCTCTGAGGTCTGCCGTACCTTTCCTTCTTCATCAGAATCTTTAACCTCTCACATTTCATTCCCCATAAGGAATAATTCTTTGACATAGAGGCTTCTCTTGGATCATCTGCCCTATTTCTCTGTGACAGAATGGATTTTCAGTACTTTCTCTTTTGTGTTTAGTATTATACAGACATCATTAAGAAAATCTTCACCCCTCCTCATGGGGTAACACAGAGAGGCTAAAATACAGTCATACCCAAATGTTAGAGACAGCAGAGTTTTTTCACTCCTTGGGTACTGTCCTGAATGGGCTCAATACCTGACTGTTGCTGCAGATTGCATCTCAAAAAGAAGTTTGCTAATGGAAAGACATCTTTCCACAGAAGTCATTTTAAGATTGTACTGTCTGTCAAAACAATGAATATGTGAACAGAAAAATATGAAACACCATAAATAAAACATGCACCATCTTTTTTTTCAGCTTGCCACAGGTCAGCCTGAAGGAGTTGACAGCTCTTGGAAAGGCTTTGCAAAACATTTCAGCATTAAACAACCATAGCTTTGACTACTAAATGCCTTTGTTTATGTGGGCCAACATCCAGAACTCATACAAAATAATTATCTACTGACACACAGACTGTTTTCATGCAAGCCTCAGACATACACATAGCCATATCAGATCCTTCTTACTTCTCCTAGAACGGTCCTGTAGAGATGACTGTTGCCTTTGAACAAGGTTAATGAATGCTTGATCCTGAAGCTAATGGCAACTCCATTCTTGAATATTGTTCAGATAAGACACCCTATTTTACTACAGAGAAACAGGTCAGGAGGACATATTTAAAAATTCTGTAAACCTGACACTATTCCACTGATTCTTCCCAAATTTTTATGTGGATAATGGAATGATGTGAGAGAGAATATGTTGCATTATTTGTTCCTTCCAGATACTCCTGTTACATTAATTCTACTTTGTTGTGTTTGTGTAATAGCAATAGTCCATACTGAACAGTTCATACCCCCTTCCAAATCTTTGTGACTAATATTCTGCAGAATGATGCACTAGGAACATGGCATTTTTACCATGTAATTTTTAGCTTACTATGTGAAAAAGTGGAAGATTTTCCAATGCCAGCTAAATAACATGTACTTCATTTCTAACACTCTACCTGGCATGCTGCTTTTGTGTTGTTTTACACAGCCATGCTGCATTCCAGGGATGGCACATGAAGTGTCTGTGCACAGTATGAAAGGGTCTGGAAACCCTCTTAGAAGATGCATAAAGACAGTGCAGCCCAGTGTGTGAACCACTGGCAGAGGATCAAGGACATCTGGGGTTTTTTCTTGGGTCTGCCACAGACTTCTCATATGACTTTTGTCAGAGAAATCACTTATCAGCCTCTGATTATTCCATCTAGGCTGCAGATAGGTTTAAGAATTCTGATGCTTAGCACAGTATTAAAAATGATGTGTCAGCTTTTCAGATGGGTCCTCTGTACATGGCATCACTAATAAAAACCTCTTAGGGGTCCATGATCATGCTGATTGCTCATTTCTTGAATTTAATACACCATTATTAACAAAATCATCATTACTTTTAAATTTCAGACTTAGATTTCTTTTAGAGATATAGTTCCATTTTAATTGCTTTTCACTCAGTAAAATGCTCCCTTTTGAAAACTACCACTTATTTTCAGTAAGATACCAACTGTCCTGGGTGAAGAAGGTATGCCATCTGAAATTGTCACACTACTGAATTCCCCACCAAATATATGCAACACTTGCACTGTTCATGCAAAAGACTTAACATAAATATGAAATAAGGAAGAAAACCAATTGCTGTGTACCATGTAGTAAAGACAGGTGTCTATATAACCTTGAAATACTATCATTTTCTGTTAAGGGAAAACCTTGACTACAGCCTACAACTACAGACTACAACCTGCCTTGCATTTTCTTTCACACACATACAATTGCCATGCTGGGCAGAAGAAAGACATATGTGAATCATGTGAGAAAAATTTTAGAAGCCTAGGTAATTGTCAGGAGAATTAAAACAGGGCAAAAACAGGTCACAACTAGTCTGAGCTACTATTTGTTCAAACTATCCAAAGACAAGTTTAAGAAGAGAATAAGCTACCTTCAGGGCAAGAGGAGGATGGATTTAGGTGTGCTTAGAATGCTTGTCATTCTCAGATAAAGCAATCAGTAATAGGGCTATAGTCAATAATGAGCCAAATCCTTGGCCTGGATTCTGAGACCCACATGAATACACAGGGATGGAGAGAACCTTTGAATTTCATTTCTCAGTTTCTTCTGTGAGAGCTGCAGATGTTCTTACAGACATTTTGGTCAGCTGGATAAATGTTAATACCATGGGAGAGCTCTGTCTCAGACATAAGACTTTCAAGATACAGCCTCACTATACAAATTAGGTAGAGTTATAAACCATTAGAATGGAATTTGTGACCATCTCCTATGGGTCCTGCTTAGCAACCAGAAATCTAAACCCTTTCCTGACATAATTTTCATTGAATCAAACAACCCAACAGGACAATGTACTGAGATGGCTGTTGGGATCATATTTGAGTAGGACTTGCAGGACTTTTTCTAGGAACTCTGACTCACATTCCACCTAATGGGCATTGCACAAAACTCACACTGATTAAAACTCAACATTTTTATTCTGGTAAAAATTCCTTCCACCTTGAAAACTTAAAAAAGTTTACAGTGATTTTTTGGAAATGGACATGGATGGAACTAATGCAGGATTTGTGTTGAAAATTCATGCAGTTTGTAGTATGTTCTTTTGAACAGAAGTTTTATGAAATGTAATATTAAGTATGAATTTTTCAGACCTCATTTCAAATTTAAATTAAGAAGCAACAGTCTGAAGATCCACCTTGCAGGTTACTTATTCAGGTTTTGCTTGGGTAGAGCCCCACTGCTGTAAATGTTGTCACACCACTTCCACCAAGGTAGATCAGAATGAGCTAAAGACAGAGGAATGAAACATGGAGGTATTCACCAGGTGTGTGACCTGTCAAATGTATGTCAAAGATACATCAAGTGGACATTAAGTAATAATGCATTCCAAAATCTCCTTTGTCTAAAAAGTAAAATTGCTGATTTACCATGCTGAGACTGTAGTCTTCCTCTAGAGATCACAAAAATGAGAATACTTCTCCTACCAATAATACATACCAACACTATTCATCAGTACAAAGAATACACCTCTCCAAATCCAGTTATTTTCCTATTTAGAAGTGGTTGAAATCAATGAAGAGGCCTAAGTTTGCTGTGTCATGTCAGTACCTGGGATAAGATTTACTGTACACTCCACACAAAAGACAAAGAAGTTATTACTTTTACAGCATAAAAACATTAATAGTAATTGTAGAAATTATGTTAATTTATGTGGAATATTCCAAATTTATCCCTGTAACTATCATCCTAACAGATGACAATGTGTAGTTCTTTTGGTCACTAACTTTTTTGGCTTTTGAATGCAAAGGTCAACTGATTATGATGCTATGGCAGGAGGGAAGAGAGAAAAATGAAGGGGACATTTTGCACTGGACAACAGAGATACTCTTCATCTCCAAGAAAATACATCATATTATGTCCTTAGGTTTCCATACATACTCAATATTTAGTTATTCTTAAATTATCAAATGGTAATAATAGAGCAATTCAGCCATCCAACCAAGTCATAGTCCATCTAGGGAGCAGACTCTTTAACTTCAGTTTTGTAGGAAAAATCTGATCACACTTAGTAAAGATTATTTTTCCTCACAGAATGAACACTATGATGAGATGGAAGGTCATAAGTATGTGTTGGGAATCAGCATGTGGACTGTGAAGGGCTGTTTATTCTGAAAGAAATAGTCACATCAGAAAAATTGATGTTATCTTTAAATACATCAAGGCTAGAAATAAAACATTTTCTAAACCAGTGTAATAAGATATTGAAACTGTATTTTAATAAGATTCATCAACTAAATTTACTGAAAAAAATGGCTTATCATTTTCTTGAAGTCACTGAAGTATGATTGAGTCTGAAGAACAGAAATGTGTTCTTCCAGTTCTTCTCCTGGCAAAGTTTTAGTTCAGTACTTCTGTATTGCTACTTGGAAAAAAGTCTTTGAAAATATGTCTGGGGATGTAAGTCTCTACATGAGGATGAGGGGTGTTAATTTTGAATATTGAAGATTGTTGTAGTTTATCCCCTGTTATCATGCCAACCCCACATTGCTGCTCACTCACTTTGCCCTGGTGGGATGGGTAAAACAGAAAAATCATGGGTTGAGATAAAGACGATTTAACATGTAAAGCAAAAGCCACACATGCCAGCAAAGCAAAACAAGGAATTCATTCACCACTTCCCATGGGCAGGCAGGTGTTCAGCCACCCCCAGGAAAGCAGGGCTCCATCACACGTAACAGAGACTTGGGAAGACAAACACTGTCACTCAGAACATTCTCCACTTCCTTCTTCTCACCACAGCTTTGTGAACTGAGCATGATGCTGTGTGGTGTGGGATGTCCCTTGGGTCAGTTGGGGTCAGCTGTCCTGCCTGTGTCCCCTCCCAGCTCCTTGTGCATCCCCAGCTCCTCGCTGGTGGGGTGAGGAGCAGAAAAGACCTTGACTCTGTGTAAGCCCTGCTCAGGAGTAATGGAACATCCCTGTATTACCACACTGTTTCCAGCACAAATCCAAAACACAGCCCCATGCCGTGTGCTACAGAGAAAATTAACTTTATCCCAGCCAAAACCATCAGGTTTTTTGAATTTCAATTAATTATATTTAAAAATCTTAGTAGAAAGGGGCATAAACTTGCAAGACAATAATTTTATAGTGCATCAATTCTGACTATATTTTATAAATCTTATATAATGTTTCCTCCTAGTCCTTTAGCTAAATTTATTCTGTATTCTTTCTTAGAAACAATTTTAATCTGAATACTTTATAAGAAAGTACTGAATGATACTAAATAACAGAAGAACAGATTCTCATGAAAAGCAGATCTGAAAACTGAACTTATTCACTTAACTGGAACTGAGTGAAGTTCTGAAGTTTCACATCTGCAATTGATTACTCCAGCATTTGGGGGTCACCAGTGATCAAAGGTTACACTGCACTCAAAACTTTGATTGGATATGCCAAACCCCTATAACATAAAATTCAGTGAAGCTCTTGGTACTGGATTGGTCAAATCTGAGATGAAATTCTGGTTGATCTTACATTCCAAATTACATCCTTTGAAGGGAGTGGAGTGATGACTGGTGTTTTGTTTTTAATCAGAAAATCCCTATTTCTAGAATAGATTTAGCTAGAGGCACAGGTAACACTGATAAATGCTTCAAAAAAAAAATATTCAGGAAAAAGATGGTAGCTATGTTATTTTGTTTCAAAATTTCCAAGTTTCATGGACAGAAAGAGGAATTTCCAAATTAGACAGATTTATATTCCATGCGTGGCTTAGGATAATAATGCACAAAGAAAAGATGCTGCTTTTTTTAATGCCATAAACCTTATTTCTTTTTCAGCTCAGTAGAAATAACAATATTATTTAATATCAATTTATTTCTATTTGGGACCTAAATGAGAGTCAATCAAATCAATAGGGATACAGATTTTTAAAAAAAAAAATAACTTTTTTTTAGAAAATACAGTTTTTTCAACAGTTCTGCCTTTAATCCTAAATTCTGTCTGTTCTGTGATGTTATTAGATGACACATTTAAGTTCAATGAAATGTCCTGGGATATCAGAAGGGGCTGCATGTGAAAATGCAGTATGTAGCTCAGAGTGAACAGCTGATGATGATCAAGACTGACATTTCAACAATATTTATGTCCTCTGTGAGCATGGGAGATAATAAGAAAGAGAGTAGTAATAAGGGGTCAAGCTATTCCATATACAGGAAAAACCTGCTTAAAGGACAAGAAATTCCCATGGGTTTCATTCACAACTGTTTCTTCAAAGTTATCTCGCTGTGGGCAACAGGTTTTGCTGCTCTATTGAAATTCCTATGGGTTCACCCTGATAAAGCAAGAGATGTGTCTCAACTCCAGATTTCCTTCCCAAGACTCTTTCCTCCTCTGCTGGCTTCCCCTGTTGGCAGCACAGCTCTTGCAAAGGCTGCAGGGCATCAGATCCTTTTCTGAAGGTAAATCCAAGCACATCAGCTGTGTCCTAAGGACTTATGTTGCTAGGTAAGATGAAATTGGAATTTTCCAGCTGATGAATCACAAGTGTGAGTCTCTAACCAAGAATTGCTACACAGGGAATAACAATTCAATTGACAGAACACAACTTATCTGGATTGCCTGTGTTTTGTCCTTAGCCTCCTGACAAAAATACAAGGAATCAACACTTAAACAAATTCCGTAGATATGGTCTTAACCCCTGGTTTCCTAAAGAAACAAGGCTTGTGGGATCCTTCCTTTTGTTTTAGAGGCCCTATTGGTTTTTTCTGAGTTTGTCAGCAGTTAAAACTCTGAGACATTTTATGTCTCTACAGGATTAATAGCAGTGGGAGGATGTGAGGCCACATAGGAGAGAGCCTGTTGATGTGACAGTTAAGGAAAATGCTGCAACATTCATTTCTCTGCCAAAACCTTCAGTCTGAGCCTACGCTGCCAGGAACCCCTGAGGATCCCTCTGACCATGGCACAAATTCACAGTAAGCCCAACCTTATTTGTTTCAGTAGTCATAAACTTAATTGTATGCTTATAGCAGACTGGTATGCAATCCCCAGATTACTAGGTTTTCCAAAGCCCTCAGTGTAGGTCTCAGTCCTCTTCCCACAGGGCCAAATGAAATTTTTGTCACTAGGTTCAAGAGAAACTTTGTAAGACACAGATTATAGTAACACACAATTGCCTTACACAAACTTTGAACTCATGAAAATAATTAAATCAGACATAATAGGTAATAACCTGATTGATTTTCACTTGTGCTGCAGGTTTTTCAGCCTAAGCATGAGGCAGTTGATGCACATGTATTATTTGCATGGGCAAGCAATAGTTTATATTCTTACAACCTAGTTTATCTTCACATTCCACTTTTTAACTGGCTTTCTCTTTGCTCAGTTGTTAACCTGCAGGATTAGTTGGTAGTAAATGACAAATTAAAGACACTACCAACTAAAGGTCAGAAGTATATTCTCCCAGAATTATTTCATATCCAATCCAGAGACTTCCTCTTGCTACATTTACTCAGATGAATTAAAAACAGGTGAAGGTAGGGTTGTGCACAACTGATGGCATCGAGAACACACTTGAAAATGTAGTCTTGAATGAGTAGTTCTGGCCTGATTGCCCTTGGTCTGCTGGGTATTGACCAGTTTTATCTGAAGTGAACCTGGAAATAGCCATTCTGAGCTAAGGAAGAATAACATTATGGAAATGCCACGTTACTTATAACTATTATTATAGTGTGGCAAATCAGAACAAGCAGAGCAAAAACACAGAACAGTAGTATCCAACAATAGTTTCAGGTTGTCCTCTGATGCCTTTTTATAATCAGCTACAGTGATTTGACTCCTTCTGGTTAGTGCACTGTAAACAGTGTGTGCTGTAAACAGGTCTGATTTATCAAATCAGACTTTGTTGTGCTGTGTGTATGTGTGGAAGGCTCCCAATAAGTCTGAGAAATAATCCTACTAATTCTATGTGATTGCCTAAAGAAAGTAATTAAATGTATTTCTTATTTTTAAGATATTTTCCATTTTATTAAACCAATAAATTTTGATGTAAGTGCATGAACATAAGGATTTAGTATGCACATTATATCACCCATCTTGTCTTTTTTAGAAGATAGAAATATGTTGAGGAAAAGGCCATTTTAAATGCTCTTGGTGGATGTTTTGAGACATTTGTCCCTGATCAAATCTAAGCTCTATTTGTTCTCACAGAGAAGGTACCACCATCTTATGTTCACAGGTCTGTACAATCATAGAATTGTTTGGGTTGTAGAGGACCTTAAAGATCGTCTTGTTCCAATCCCTTTGCCATGGGCAGGGACACTTTTTACCAGAACAGTTTTCTCAAAGCCCCATCCAACCTGGCCTTGAACACTTCCAGGGATGGGGCATCCACAGCTTCTCTGGGACACTTGTAAAATTCTTTACCCTCGCAGTAAATAATTTCTTGCAGCTAACCTAACCCTAGCCTCTTTCATTTTAAAGCCATCCCTCCTATTCCTGTCACTCCATGTCCTTGTGAGCAGTCCCTCTTCAGTTTTCTTGTAGCCCCTTCAGGTACTGGAAGGTGCTGTAAAGTCTTCCCAGAGCCTTCCCTTCTTGAGTCTGGAGAGCTGTGACTCCCCAGCCTGTCCTTACAGGAGAGGTGCTCCAGCCCCCTGATCATCTTTGTGACTCTCCTCTGGGTCCATGTCCTTCCCATGTTGGAGAGCCCAGAGCTGGACACAGGAATCCTGGTGGGGAGTATATGCAGATATATATAGATATATATAGATATATATAGATATATATGAATATATACGGGCAGTGGAGTTGAAAGACAAATTAAAAAATTTGTGAGTAAACCCACAGTATAAACCCACAGTATAAATCTTTCCATTAAGAAAGGAATTGTAGGTTTCAAGAAAATGAAAAGCTTTCATGTTAACAGGTAGTATACAGTGAACATTTCTTTCTTTTCATAGTACTTTTTTTTTAAGTGAGAGGTGTTATAAGTAACTGTAACATGAGAATGTCCATTGGTTTACAAAATGTGAAGAGGCACAATTTTCCAGTGTCAGAAGTCTGCATTTTTGTCAAGCCTCAGTTCAGAAGCACATACAACGAAAAGGCAAATTAGGTTTAACATTGGATTCAAATACAAATACTTTTTGACTGCCCCAATAATTTATTCTTTTCTAATATGTGCATTTCCCCCTACTTTAAAATACTCAGACTATCTCCATCTACTGAAATGGTCCCTTTACTTTCTAGTAAATATTTTGAATGTTTTTTTTTAAATGAAAACACACACAGCACAGATAATTACATTTTATCTGGTGGTCATCTAATGTCACAGTCCGGTTTGAATGCAGTTGGTACCGGACTATAACACACATTGCACAAACTTAACAGTCTTAGGGGGAAAACATGCTTTCTTTCACATACAAACAAGTGAAGGCTATGAGAACAACAAACACAAAATGTTAATGGCTGTAGATATGTCAATAGAAATATTTATCAAGAAAGGTCTTTGTGTACTTCAAGTAAAAAGACTCCCCCAACTAATATTTTTTTTTCTTGTCAATGGGAAGAGGGGAAGGAAAGCAAGCGTACATTTTAAAGGAAAGAGCAAACACAACTTTTATGGGTTAAGTGATGTACCTAAAGAAGACAGCTAGTAAAATATTCTAACTTTCAGATGCTGCCAGCATCTGAAGATTACTGCCAGCATAAATATCCTTGGTGTAGGAAGCAATCCTGACTCTGTTTAACTCCCTATCTCTCTATGGATTGAATGTGTTCACATGTCAAACTGATTTTTTTTTTCTTTTTCACAAGCCTACTTTCATCAGACTACATGTGGTAATTTAGAAATAATATTTATTTTTTTTGCAAAAGTATTTATTAGAACCTCTTTGTTCAAGGAGTGTTGTTTCTTTGTTTAGACTTTTTTTATCAAATATTTTTATATTGAGATTACCTCACATGATCTTCTTGAAGTTTCTCTTCATGGAGGGAATACATTGTCTGCTTCAGGCAACTAAAGCAGTGTGTAGAGTCTAGAAGGTGGAAAACTATTGTAATTTGATCAGCCTCAAGGATGAAAGAAAAGCTGGTTTTATCCTCTGGATACATGCCACACTTTGTGGCAGATTTTGAATAATATTGTGCTCTCCAGTGAGAAAGTGTGGGGGAAAGGGGTTCATATAAATTGTGGTGACTTAACTGGAAAATTCAGCAAGGACAGTTACCCAGAGGCACCAGCACTGCTTCAGCAGGTGCCTGAGCTGGAGATTACTGGATGCTGGAATATGTGCAGTGAAGTATTTCTGGAGATGCTTTCTGTATTCTTTCTGAGGCAGTGCCAGGAGGAGAGACCAGGGAACTGGGCTGACTCAGGCTGACTTGTGTTGGCTGTTCTTGCAGTTTTAAGAATAAAGCAAAAGGGTTCCAAAAAGTCTGTGATGCTGCAGGTGAAGACTTTGCTGTGTGATTGGTATCCTCCCCACTTTGGTACTGAAAGTACGTTTTATGCATCATCATATCCTACACAGAAAAGAGCTGGAAAGGAGAAGCTGTGGAAGACAAACAGTACCTCCAAAACACGAGGAGCTTTTCTAACAGAAAAGTTCAGAGATATGAAGATGCAGTGATTTTTAATTTCTCTGCTCCCCTGCCCTCCCAAAATACCTCAGAACTGAGAAGTGCTGGCACTGGATTTCCTATTTATGCCATGTCTCTGTTTAATTTCTCCTTTGTCTTTCTAGCACTTGCCTGAGGATATTTTTCCCAGTATAAGTCTAGCTTCCTTTTCCCTTCCAGAACATTCCCCACACTGTCTCTTTCTCACTGGAGAGCACAATACTGTTCAAAACCTTCCACATAGCTGCTCTTTCTGGAAGGACATTCACCTGTTTCCTATTTTTTTGGGAGACTGGGGAAAATGGTTGATCTTTTCTCCTGCTTCAGTATTCAGAGTCTGTATGGTATCAGCCTGGAAAATGAAACAGCAGATTGGCTCCACACCCCAGGAATTCCAGAGAATCTGAGCCCTACCACTTGCACCCAAAACCAGACAAGGTTGCCTGGCTAAGACTTTGATACCAGACTGCAGGTCTGACAAACCCTGCAATCTGAACGGTGCCAGAACAAAATTTTACCAGAGTGTGACAAAGTAGCATACCTTGTAGCAAAGACATAGTTAAAGCATTTATTCATCCTGATTTTGCAAGATATTTATCTCTTGCCATAGCAGCCTCAAGCATGTTCATGTTGGCATTTCTTGTAACAACCACTGCCATGTGCTGCCATCATTTTGGTTTTTATTATGAACAATTTGCTCCCAATACAGACACAGTTTGATTATAGCTCCACTGGGGGAGTCTGAGAGCCCATGGGTTAAAAATTGTAATTAAATACTCCAGATTGCAATAATCACATGTAATTTTATTAGGTGGTCCCCTCAATTCAATTTCTGCTCTGCAAGAGGGATTCTCACTCACTCTATGCATATGCAATTATGTATGAGAATTAGTTAAAGTATCTTCCGCAGAGATTTGATCCCTCACATTTCCCCCAAAAATGAAAATGCAAGAACATTCAACAGAGCATCTCTGCATATCCTGTTAGCCACTAGTGTGAATGGAATTTATTCAAAAATATTAAAAAAATTCCGATTTCAGCCCAGCATGAACCAAAGTTCTGTGTGCCATTAGCACTAGCCAGAGTCACTCTCCCACTCAGGGAAACAAGTGATACCTCTGCATCCCTTTGCACCAACTTCCAGGTCTGGGGAGTGGACCTGTTGGTGGGTTAAGTTCTTAAAGCAATTTAATTTTTATTCTTGTCTTTGCAAGTCTCCTCTCTTAGAAACCCTGTTAGCCAAATAGGGTACAGAGGCTATTATAAGTTTGAAATGCAAGATACTATTAAAGTATCCTTTAAAGTTATTTTCAGAGGCTGATGGTTGATACCTAAGTATATTTGTTAGGACCTTTATAAAGTTTTGGTACTGAAAAGATTAATGAAATTACTCCTTAGTTATTTTAGTTCTCCTTGCCCCACAACACCCTCCATCTGCTTCCACACTTCATACACATTTACTGTCCTGTTTAAATAATGGTCTTTTACCTGTGGAATCCATTAGTATTGATGATGTAGAAGCCCACACTAAAGCTTCTGTTTGTGTGAAGCTGATATGGATGAGCTTTATTGTTTTTTTTTTTACTTTAGAAAGAAAAGAACATCCACAAGAGTCCACTTCCACATGCAAATTGCTTTGCTTTTGTTTTCTTTGTTAAAAATTTGGTTGAAAATCTGCCTTTCTGCAAAGAAAAAAAATCACCTATTTTATACAAAACTGAATTTCTTTTCTTATTTTCTTTGTCCTGTTTGCTTGTTGAGACAGTTCAGTCTGCTCATTGCCAATGGATTTCCAGGGTGAACTATCATGATTTGAACTCTAATGAGATCTCATTTTGATAAGGCAGAAGTGTAATGGTGAATTTGATGTCATCAAAACAAGCCACCTGGGGAAGGTCTGAACTTGCATAAATGTCTTGAAAATTAAAAATTTTATTGGTCTCTTTATGTATAATCCACCACTAATATAACTCAATGTGTATATCTGGTTAATCCTCAGAAATTTTGGTGTGGAAGAGGTAAATGAGCAGGCTTTTCAAAGCACTGAATTTCAAAAATTTTCTTGGGCCCTTTTCAAACTGTTTAAAGGAAGTGGATGTTAGGCTGGAATTTTTCCAGGATCAAGAGAAATTGCACTGTAAGCTGGTCTGGAAATAGGTCCATCATCAATGTTACATATTAGTTAGAAAACCAGCATTTTTAAAAAAAAACAACTTATTAAGCACCCTACACTTTTTGTACCCCTAGAAGTATTGTTGCCAGTGCAAACCAGAATTAAAAAAACTTATCCTGAAAATCTTAATGCTATAGGCTGCAAAATGACTGGGTTAATTTAGAAACAATTATATAAATCTATAGAAACTTCTTTTCCCTTGGGAAAAATACAATCTGTTTGGAGTAGCCAAATTGTCTATCTCTATAAAGTGAGGTCTAATTATGTGCGTGGGTGAAGCTATAATAACATATTTTTTGAAATATGTGATTGTTTTTGTTCATACAACTCTTGGTACAATGAAATAGTCAGATAAAGAGTGAAAAATACTGTGACAGGAAATTTTCTACCCATAGATAACATTTGGTTTTGGACACAAACTGTCCAAGGCTGTATCCTGTTGTATTGCTTCATATGTTTTTCATAACACCACATATATATTAACTCTCACAAGCCAAAACCTCTTGAGTAAATATCCTATATAACATTTTTATCCCTACTCTTAAGTAAGGGCCAATCAGACCAGAATCTCTCTAAACTCTCTAACCTTTGGATCTCCTATAGTGCTTAACAACAATAATTAGTAGTCATATCAACAAAAAATAATTGCTTTTAGGAGCATTTTCCACTGTGGTCACACATTTCAGGCATTCCTCTGAAAGATTTACCTACAATGTTTGCTTTTCCAGATGAGATTGCATGACTTTATATCTTTTTAATGAAGATCTTACTAATTATCAATCAAGTGTAATGATTTCCCTGGCATGAATAAGACTGGGCTTATTCCTGTGTGAGCATTTGCAGAGTGAGAGGCATAACTGTTTTATCTTGCTTTGAACTCCTAGCTGATGCTGATATGACACCTACAGTCTGTAATCAGTACCCATTGCTGGAAATGAAAATTCAATAATTATGAAAAATTAAAATATTAAAATTAAATAAAATAAAATATTACCTAGTTTAAAAATAACATTATCTGCTCTAAACCTCATTTAAAAATCTAGCTTCTAGTTCTACAGCAAATGTATCATTTTTTTCATTTATATTTGTTATCCAGACTCCCTACCAAGTAAAAGAAGGTGCAATGAGTTGCCATGTTTCAGGACAGCATAAAAGTGGGCTAAATCTATTTAATATGCTTCCTAAAATGCCTGATTTTCTTTTCTAGGAAGTTCTAATATTTAACATCTCATTGTTTATTTATAATTAAAGGATATTTTTTACTCCTTTATAGGAATATTTTTTGATAGATTTAATGTTGAGTCCTTCATAATTTAGTATTCTATAACCCTGCTGGTGAACCACTTGTGGATCCTTCATCTTAATCACAATATACCATCAAGAACACTATAATGGAGCCAACTGATGTACTGAAAAGAGTAAGTCTTATGACAACCAGTACATATAAAGAAAACATCTTTTTGAAGGCAGCACATTCTTCTTGTAAGACCATATTCTTCTCCCAGATTATTTGATTTTTAGCAGGTAACATGGAGCCTGGTTAATTGTCCATATAAGACATACCAATTTCTTGGACAGAATGAGTGAACTTTCATCATAATGAATTCATACAGTAAATGAGATAGAAAATTAACTGGGACACAATTATCTTGTCCCTTCTGCTGGTTTCTCAGTTGTTCCCCTAACATTTCTACACTGACAATGCCAACCTTGTCAGCCTGTGCTTTTAATGTTAAACCTTGATCTAGAACAAGAATGAGGACATTTCAAATGTCTACAGGATTTGTTCTTATTTTTCTAAAAGTATGTGTTCCTCTGATCCGCATTTTCTCTTAGTCAAACAAAACAGACGTCACATGGTAGGAATAGCTGAGCCTGAATTTCGTAATTCAGAAAGATCTTAAGATATTTTCTATTAGATTTACTATTCTGGTCCTCTTACAAGATGATTTTCTAGTTCAACAAGGCAGGACGATGACTTGTTGAATGTCTTGACAATTTTATGTTCTTTGTATTCAGGATGTTTTTTTGGCGCTGTGGCTGTGTTCACTCGCACAAAGAGCACCGGGAGTTGGGTACTGAGTGTTCTCATACAACAAAGAGCAAGTAGTAACATGTAAAATGGGTACTTGAAGGTGTCCTAAGTTCACCTTAGCCTCACCCAGAATTTCCTCTGTGGTGGATGGCACCCCATAACCAGCACGAACACTGCTCCTGCTCTGCTCCTCTTGGCTTTGCCCGTACCATAATTACAATCCAAATTACAATGCACCCTCTCCAGATGTTCTTTCTTTCTTGTGTGTAGCAGGCCAGATCATATTAACATCATGACCAAAGGAACTGTTCTACAATTGCAATTGTTTAAAGCTGTCATATACTTCCCTAATGAGTTATGAAATTATTTTGATCTTGTTTATACAGGCAAAACCCAAATTGTGTCTGCTAGTATAACTAAACCCTGGCCAAATTAAAATTATTTGTAAATGTGGCAGATGGTAGAGTTTAGCAAAGGAGGTCATTGTCTCTGGTAAAGCAATTGGGAAAAGCCATTTAAGAGTAAGTGGAAAACTTTGAGAAGGCAAGTTGTTTTATTCCTGAAAAAATTATCGAGAAAGATTTTGGACTGTAAGGATAGATTGGGTAGAGCATGTTGTTAATAATGCCAAAGTTGTGGGTTTGATCCCCCATTCACCTGAGAGTTGAACCTGATCCTTGTGGATCTCTTTCAATTCAGCATATTCCATGTTCTGATTTATAGGTTAAGATATATCTTTTTCACCCAAAGATTTTGAAATAAATTAATTATCTCATTAGTAGATAGATATATAGACTATAATTTTATTGAAAATATATTGAGTTTAAATGCACCTTATTCTAGACACATATGTTTTGCAATTATTCTACTTCATAAGTAAGCAATGATCTTTAACTGAACCAGTATTTAAGTCAGCAAATAGGACAAGGAGCAATTGCACACTGGACCAGTCCTGTGAGACATGAGCTTCTAATTTGTTTTGCCTCTAATCAGAGCAGAACTTTAAAATCTTCAAAAATCGTGGCTATAACATTTTCACATTTCTACTGGCTACCTCAGCTATTTTGTTGAAATATTTTAGTTTAGATGAAATATTTTACTGTTCATAAAATGTCTTCCTTTTACTTAGTGAACAATAACTGCTTTATTTTTTTAAACTATTATGTTCACCACTATCTTCCCACAGCAGCAAGATGCTTTGCAGAACCTTGTACTTGGAAATCTTGATTTTTCATTCTTTGAAATCTGAGTAACCACCAATGAGCCACATGAAGTTCACAGCCTGTTGTGAGAAATAGGTTGTTCCTGGGAGCCCAAGATGCAGGATTGAAGGAGTACCTAGATTAGACCTCATATAAATCAGCATGCTAATAGGAAAATGAAGGATAATGATTTATTGCACTGAAACAGAATAAAATATTTGGCTTATTAAAAAAACATTCTGGTAGGTTAAACAATTTATTTAAAACATTTTAATCAGGGAAATCTTACTAGAAATGTTTTGATTTTACTAGACAGGAGTTGAATTACTGAGGTTTCAAGAGGAAATTATCCTGTTTTCTGGAAACCTGTAGATTGTTCCCACCAAGAATTCCCCTTTCTTTGTAGCACCAAAGAATATGAACTTTAAGTCTCCTGGCTTCAGGCTTTAAACCACATTTCCTCTCCCTCAGATTTTAACTACACCTTTGGAATAGTTTGCGCTCAGCTAAGCAAATGCTGTGCACACTAGGGACAGGTTGTGTTTTGTGCTGAGAAGCATCTGGAGAAAGAGATAAACCTGTGTTGCAACACAGGATTTTCCTGAGGGAACAGACTCCACTGCTGAAAAAACCTTTCCTCATTCTTAAGACATCACTTTCCAGTCCTCACTTTCATTGCATTTGGTGCACCATGGATTTGGTCTCTTTGTATTTGATATGGGGAGGAGACTTTTTACAAAGGAAAAATAGCATCAAGAACCATCAGGCATAATCATGTCAGTGTAATTCTTACACAAAAACAAGCTTAGTGATTCACTGTGTTTCATGCCAAATGTTTTGAATCAATGTGAAGCAACTGAGCAAAGTAATCCTTCCCTAGAACATTCCTTCTGCCATCAGTGCTCCCCAAAATTGTTTTTTTTTTTAAAACTCAAAATTGTAGAGCTAGTGCAAGCCACAGACACTCATGTTCCAGGCTGTGTGAGGGTTTCAGCAGTCATGATCCCTGCTCTGGGTACATTTTGGACAACTCTTTCAAGTGCCTGTTTTTTGTCTGTGCATCTTGTACTCATTGTTTACTGGGTAGTTATGGGACCAGAGCAGAAATGAACACACTTCCAGCACTGCACACTGCTAACAGAATCAGAGTGAGTGAAATATATACCTCTGTGTTATTGGACCTGGCTGAGTCTTTTTGCGCAAGGATTCTGATCAAAGGGCTTCTGCCGGCGTCATCCCTTGACTCAATTCCAATATCAACCTCAGAGAAAGTGCATGACCCTTGCTGACATATTTTTGAAATCAAAAGGATGGTCTCCTTCTCTGTGCTCTCTATGGCTGCTGTTCCCTCACCTCCCATGTTCTTCCTTTGGTTAGGCTGGAGCTCCTGCTGCCCCCTCAGTGGTAGTGCATTTCTTCCCCAGAGATCCACTATTTCCCTGTCCCTCCCAGCTCTGAGTCACAGCTCTCCAGGAAGCAAGCAGAAACCAGTCATATGACCAGACAGCACACAGGCATTTATCACCTGCAGAGATGTGCATTTTTTAACTTTGGAGGTTAAGCACTGTTATCATCACATCCTACACCTCCAGCACAGGGAAATATGGTAGTTTCAGCATTGCATCAGCGTAATGCACATCTAAATTATCTTTAGGGAAATTGATTTCTCTCCCCCTCATCATAGAGAATGGGGGAAAAGTAGTGCATCTTCCTCCTTTTGTTATTGCCATGAGTCTTTTAGGTTCAGTTAAGATCAAGCACAGGATTATAAGAGCAGGCTGGGGCTGGGCCACTGTTTTCATTTCAGCTTCTGAGACCCTGTAGGAACATGAAAAGGGTCCGGTGAGTTGGCAGGACAGAGCAAGATAGGGCACATCAGCACACCTGATAGGATGTGGCAGTACCTGAGATGTTGTTGTGGTAGTGGCATTGGGAAAACACAATGTTGACAGGGCCTATGGTAGCAAAATATGTGAAAATCGGGAAGAATCCAGCCCTTGACATCTGGGAACAGGAGATGCAGAGCTTCCTTTCAATCATGATATACAATTGCAAAATCAATAGCTGAGGTTAGCAGGGACCTCTGGGGGTATTCTGGTCTAACCCCTCTTCTCAAGCAGGGTGACCTTGAGTTGTTTGACCATGCCCCATTGGGTTTAAATATCTCCAAGGACAGAGACTGCAATCTCTCTGGGCAACCTGCACCAGTGTTTTAGTACCATCACTATGAAACCTGTTTTTCTTATTTTAAACATGATTTCCTATTTTTTTAGTCTGTGTCCATAGCTTTTTCTCCTGTCAATGGACATCAGTGAGAAGAGTATTGCTCCCTTGTCTTCATTCCCTCCCATCAACCGTTTATCCACACAGAAAAGATTCCACTGGAGCCTTCTCCTCTTCAGGCTGAACAGCTGAACAGGTCTCTCAACTTCTCTTTGTGTGATTGATGCCCCAAGTTGTACAGAAGACCAGCTTGGATGAGCAGGGATCTTCTAGAACTCAAACATGAAAGAAAGGTACATGGACATTGGATGAAAGAACAGGTGACTCAGGGAGACTACAGGACAAAAGCTAGTTAAAGACAAGCATAGCAAGGGACACTTCTTAAAATACATTAACAGCAAAAGAAGGACAATGATAACATTTCTCCACAACTTGATGAGGTCAATCACCTCAAAAATAGGGATGTAGACAAATGGGGACATTTATTCTCTGCCCCACCTCTGCCTTTAGCACCAATGATGGGCCCTGATACACCGTGAACCTTGTATTGGAAGACCATGGCTGGGGGAATTGTAAACTCACAGCTGACTCTGATCTTGTTCATCCTACTGTGTCCTGAGAAGGATGTCCAAGCTGATAAAAAGTATCAAGATAAGGCTTACAAGGAGCAGCTGAGGTCACTTGCCTTCTTCATCTTGGAGGAGAGAAGGCTGAGGTGTTCTCTTGTCACAGTCTAACCTTCCTCAAGGGTGCCAGTGGAGAGTGAGGTGTTGTTCTCTCTCTGGTGACCTATGGTAAGGCATAAGGATATAGTATAGTATATAGGATATAGTTAGGATATAGTAAAGTAGTTCAGAGGAACTTCATATAGGACACTGGGAAAAGGTTCTTAGGTGAGAAGGTCACTAAAACAGGCTCACCAGGGAAGTGGTCAGGGCACCAAACCTGCCAGAGTTCAAGGAGTGATGTTTCCAGTCATCTGGTTAAGGTTGAAGTAGTTATGAGTCCCTTCTGATTTGATATATTCTATGATTCTGATTCTATTATTCATCTTTCTGATCTCCAATATATCTATATCTCTTTTGTGAGTGGTCAAGCTCTGCCCATGGCACCCAGATATCCCTCACCAGGGCAGGGCAGAGGGGCAGGATCATCTCCCTCCACCTGCTGGCAATGCTCTGCCTAATTCTGCCCTGGACAACAGGCCCTGAGCCGTGCTTCTGAGCTCTGCTGGGCTTCATGGGCAGAAAAAATAAAGAGTATCTTTAAATGAGAAGGTCACTGTATTTTGGGCATTTTGTGCCTGCTGCCCACTCTTATGTTTCCAAGTGCCCATGAGCTGTAGCAGAGTGGCAAAGTTTGCATCACTTGATCCCAAGCCTTTGTGCAAATACATCATTGCAAACCTGTCTTCATAAAGGGGTCTTGTGTCACCCTGAAAATTAAACCTTCTGATAATGTTTTCATAGTTTTAGTTATTTTCCCATGAAAGTCCTATAAACATAAGTTGTTTATCACATTCCTTCTATGAAATGTCTTTTGAAAGATGTTTCTCATGACCAGTGTGCTTGGGAAGGTGGTAACTTAATTATCCAATTGTCCAATTATCCTGGTCATTGTCAAGAATCTATAAATACTGGAGTCAGAGAATAAAAGATGGTTTTTTTGTTCTGACACTGAGAGTGTTTGTGTGAATCATTTCGTGTCCTTTAGCAACAGTCTTGTAGAGCTGGTGCAGCACTTTGGGGGTGGGATTTGCCACATGTCAGTTACAATTCACTTACACTCTGTGGAGATGCTCTTAGTGTACAGAAAGTGTGAGGTAACTTACTCTTCTTCCAGACTGTGGCTTAGAGATGCCCACCTTACCCTTCAGCCCAGTAACTTCTGGAGATGAGCCCTGGAGTGAAAGTGCACCACATTGCACTCACGTGAACAGTGTGGAAGTTCAGCTGGTAGCAGGTACCCCACAGTAAGTGTAAACTGTGAAATAAAACCTGCCTACAATGAGACATCTTGCTAAAAAGCAGCTTGTTTTGCCCAGAAGGTCTGGCAGTCTGATATTCAGGGTGTCAGACACAATATTCACATCATAGCCAGCAAAAAGATCCACACAGAGCCTTTCAGTGTTGATAATTAACAACCCCTCTAGTAATTAAGCTCTGCACCTTTTGAAAACAGTTTCAAGTCTTCTGGGAACCTTTAATTCTCACATGCATCACCGAAGCACAAGTTCAGTATTCCCACAGAAAGCAGCAATCCCTGATTTACGGACTTCCCCACCCTTGGAACTGAGACACTGACATGTTCTGCTCCAGGCACTGGAAAGCTCAGCACAGTTCTCTCTTTCTTTATCTTTTTTTTTTTTTTTTTCTTTCTTCCCTAAAGAAAGTGTTTCCTGTCAAATTAACGCTACCAATTACAAGTGGATCTAATCCCTGGTGATTACCTACCTACCCTAATTGACTGTCTTGTTCCCAACCAAGGCAGGATGTTTGAACAGACAAATAAAAAAATAGATACTGATTTGCTGAGACAGAGAGAAGACACTTACATCCAGAAAATATAAGCCTTCAGAAAATATGAGCCAGCATTCTCTCTCCCAATTACTGCTCTTCCTCTTTTGAGCAATTAAAAATGTCTTGGAAAGTTTATGAGTTCCAAAAAAACTTAGTGACATACAAAGTCTACTGGTCCAGCTGGTCCCTGTGGAGCTGGGATTAGGATACAACTCAGACTTTTCTGAAATGCATTGGGAATTAAAACATTTTTTAATAAATTCTACTTCATACCAAAGTAATGTGCTTCCCTTACTGTCTAATTCCTAATTTCAAAATATTAGGTTCGAATTTTATGTTTAATGGGGACATAGGGTTTAACACGCCAAAATTATGTGTTCTCTCTTATAACATCCCATATTGGTTCCAGAGGTACTTTTTCAAGGAAGAAACCAGGTAAATACTGTTTTGGATCACTAATACCTAAGTTATTTTTATTCATCTTGTGTACTATTTCAAGCAAATATGGCAAATCAGGGAGTACAAGATATATAAACTAACAGGGAATTTCTGCCTGTTTGGGGCTTTATTTATTGGTATGAAGTTATCAGAAATAAATTAAGAAATAATCTTCTGATGTTTCAACAATATCCTTCAAAATATCAGAGTCACATAGAAAACTCTGTGTCCTCACACGGAGTGGTATAAAAAGAGTGTAACTCTGCTCAGTTTTAACAGTACAATACCTGGGAACTTCACCACCTCCAACATCACTGAGCACCATCCTTCATCCTTCTAAAAAAAACTTATAAACACCATGGTTCAGATCCAAACCTGAGGTCAGCTGATAGTTTTTTACCGACTTGAAGAAAAGTGTCCTGATCTACACTGTAGAAGGATTTTCTCTACACTGCAAAAGGAGAGAATTGTAATGGGCTCCCAAAAAGATTTTTGAAAAGCCCTGTGATCCTGAGCAAATCCCTTCACCAGCCCCACATGTGCCAGCCATCAAATCCAAGGAGACATTTGGGTGCTGTCAATACACTCCAGCAGCCATGAGGAGTGACAGGCACCTTGACATATTGGTTTTGTTAGCATAGGAGAGTTACATGAGAGCCTGGTGGCAGAAGACAGCTACTCTGACTATTGGTTGCAAAGCTATTTATCAACCTTGTTTAAGTGGAAATGTAAATTAGAGGGGAAAAGAATTAAGTGTGCAAATTATTATTAAACTTGTTGTCTTATGTGGAAATGCAAAATAGGAAAAATAAAGCTAAAAAATTTTAGGGTGGTACTAAAGTTCCTAAATCATTAAAATACCTCCCAGGATATGTTTTTCCATGCCTAATTCAATGAGCACTTACAAAAGGAAAGGGAAGTGGTGTAGGGGAAATAGTAAGGAACCAGGAAGCACTCTACATGTGTTCTTAATACAGTGGTGCATTTTAGTAGCCTGTGACCTTGCTCAGAATCGTCTGTGCCCCTACCTACATTTAGCAGAACCAAGCAAAGGGGTACTTTTTAGTCAATCAGATCATTAAATAAATGTGCAGATGCAGACTTATTTGCAAGAAACAAACACCCATATGTTATGTCAATGTTCCACAAGACACTGTTCCTTAAAGGAAAATATACCATTATTTCACCTAAATTCTGATAAAACCAGAATGAAAAACAGCCCCAGCCAGAATAAAATGGAAGCCAGTCCTGTCCAACTTACTGTAATATTATCTTAATTACACTTTATCCCTTTTTTACAATGAAACTTTTGAGTCATTTACATTCACTGTCTGGTGGAAAAGCAGTGTACTCAGAGATGGTGTCTCGCAGCCACCTCAAAAGCCAGTACCACCCCCTAAATATTTTAATAAAAATAATTTTTAATCCTGATTGATCATTATTTTTCCTGATACTTTTTTTTTTTTTTAAATAAAGTACATTTGTTAAAGCAAAAAATTGGTCAGGATTACAAATAACTTGCCCTGACAGCTGGAGGGCAGCATTTCCCTCACAATGAAAAATAATTTGTCTTCAGTGAAGACAGATGTCAGAACAATAATTAGTATGTTTCAACTAGACAAGACCAATAAGTCTTCAAAATCACCCCAGATACAACTGAAATCTGAATCAATCTCCTGAAGAGTTTGGATGAAGAGAGATATAGTCCTTCATTTACAAACAGCTTCAGTGTCCACCCTTGGCATCCCACTCCTAAGGAAGGGTCAGGATAGACCAGCACCCCAGGCAAGATCTAGGGGTACCACCAACATCCCAGGACTACTCCCCTGCTATTCCTTCTAGGAACTGACTGTCAGGGTTTTATTCTTAAAGGAGTGCAACTACTTGGCTGGATCAGGGAGAGGACATCCTGCATTTGCAGAACACAGTAAGTTCATCAACAGGGGCCTGGGCAGAGCCCAAACTGCTGTCAGTTGGGTTGGGCTCTGTATTGGCAGTCCTGAAGTTGCTGATGGGGATGTGGAAGTGTGGCAGAAAAGGAGGATAAGGAGGGAAGCATCAGGGGGGCAGTGGTGGATGGCCAGTGGGAGCCCAGATTGCACTGACTGCACAGCACAGGTGAGCCTGAGCACAGCTTTTGACCTGGGTTTGAGCTGTCTGCCTCATGAAGCCAAGTTCACACTGCAGGCTGTTTCCATATATTATTAAAGTCACATCATCTTAGGCATACAACCCAGCTCATTTCTGTGCACCCACAGATTACAGCTGAAATTACCAGTGATCTTCTGTAGGAGATGTGGGTTACATGCAAAATAAGCACACATGACATTGTTTTCAATACTTGTTAGTCATGTTCCAAAAGGCAAAACTTAGAGCCAATTTTAATTAACATGTACAACAGAAAGTTTAGGTTACAGCAGTAAGAACTGAAAAGCTCTCAGTTCACTCAAATTAAATGTCACCATGATTTAATTTCACTGAAGTGAGTAACACCTTAACCCATACCTAAGTCTGAATATTTCTCCCAAGATTTATTTAGTATAACAAGAGTAATTCTGAGTCCATGTTATCCATATAATTGCCTGCTGTGGTTTAACCCTGACCAGCAAGTAAGCTCCACACAGCTGCTCTCTCACTGCCTAACCCTGGGGGGACTGGAGAGAATCAGAAATGTGAGAAAGTGAGAAAACTCATGGGTTTTGATAAAGATATTTTAATAAATAAAGCAAAAGTTGTGTATTCAAGCAAAGCAAAATGGAATTAATTCACTACTTCCCATGGGCTGGTGTTTTGTTGTCTCCAGGGCCCCATCCTGCATAACAGTGACTTGAAAAGACAAACACCATCACTCCAAACATTTCCCTTTTTCTTCTTCTTCCTCCAGATTTATATGCTGAGCATTATGCCATATAGTATGGAATATCATAGAAACAGAATCATAGAATTGTTTCAGTTGGAAAATAAGTCTAAGATCCTTGGGTCCATCAATTAACCCCTTCACTGCCAAGTCCACCACTAAATCCTGTACCAAGTGCCACATCTACACGTCTTTTACGTGTAGGGGGGGTGACTCCCGCTTCCCTGGACAGCCTGTTCCATGTTTGGTAAGCCTTTCCACAAGGAACATGTTCCTGGTATCCAGCCCACACCTTCCCATGTACAGCTTGAGGCCGTTTCCTCTTGTCCTTTTGTTTGTTACCTAGGAGAAGGGACCAATCCCCACCTGGCTACAGCCTCCTTTTAGGTGGTTGTAGAGGTCCCCTCTGAACCTGCCTTTCTCCAGGCTAAACACCCTCAGCTGCCTCAACCGCTCCTCATCAGACTTGTGCTCCAGACCCTTCCCCAGCTCTGTTGCCCTTCTTTGGACTCACTCCAGCCCCTCAATATCTTTCTTGTAATGAGGGACCCAGGACTGGACCCTGATTCAAGGTGCACCCAGTGCTGAGTATAGGGGGACAATCACTGCCCTGGTCCTGCTGGCCACATTAATTCTGATCCAAGCCAGGTGCCACTGGCCTTCTTGGTCACCTGGGCACACACTGGCTCAGGTTCAACCACTGTTGACCAGAACCCCCAGGTCCTTTTCCTCTGGGAGTTCTTCCAGACACTCTGGCCCCAGCCTGTAGTGCTGCCTGGGGCTCTTGTGATCCAAGTGCATTACCCAGCACTTCACCTTGTTAAACATCACTGTTTACAGTAAATACTGGCTTCAGCCCATCCTCTCTGCTTGTTCAGAACTCTCTGCAGATCCTTCCTGCTCTCCAGCAGATCAACACACTCTTGTGTATGTATCTCTTTTGTCAGTTTTGGGCCAACTGTTCTGGGTGTGTCCCCTTGTGTCCCCTCCCAAGTCCTTGTGCACCTCCAGCTTCCTTGCTGGGAAAACTGATGATGAGGAGCAGAAAAGGCCTTGACTCTGTGTCACCACTGCTCAGAAATAGCTAATCATCTTTTTTTATCAACAGTGTTTTCAGCAAAAATCCAAAATATAGTCCCAAACCAGCTGCTACAGAGAAAATTAACTCTACCCCAGCCAAAAGCAGCGCATTGCCCAATTCCTATCTGAAATTATAACCAAATTATTTGCCCGCCTCCAACCCAAGCAAGGAAAGTTGAGTGATCAACTCAGCAGTCCATTACACAAGAAAATCTATATACATGTTAAACTAGCAGTATCTAAGTAAAATAAACTAAAACATGGTGTGATACTAATCAACAGGACTGCATTATATTTTCTGCATTCACTTTTTATTTCTGGGAACCCTAAATGCTGCTTCTTTTTTTTTTTTTGCTTTCCTTATTTTCACACACAAGGAGTATTGATATCAGGTTCCAGCCACCTCAAGAAGTAATTTCGAAGAAGCTCCTGACATGATTTGTGTACCAGTGGTCAATTGTTCTATTTTCTCACAGAAGGTCATTGCTAAGACAAATGCCTGACAGAAATCTGCTGTCTTTCATCATTAGATTTTTCTGAGTTGATGGATTCCTACCCAGGGAGGTTTTACACAAGCTGCACTGAGAGAGACAGAATGAATCTACTGTGGATTTTTTACCATTTTATCTCCAACTCAATGTTTTGCAAACTGTTTCTCTGGGGAGCCAGGTCTGCCATGTCTTGGGTTATCTGCTGCTTCCTTTTCAAAGCAGTGATCTAATGCAGAATAGGATTTGCATTTTCAAATGATTTTTTACTACCTTCTAGCTAAAAAGTTAATGCCAAACTGGTCATAAATTGAGATTAAGCCAGGTCTTGAAGCCATCTTTGGAGCAAAAAGATTTCCTTATTTGTGAAGGTACTGTGGGGGTTGCTGGAAATGCATACAGATCCAGTACTAACAGCACAGCAGCATTGATTTTCACCTTCTAAGGACTTTGCAGCTTTATACATGGAAATGCTGAGAAGCTTTTTTTTTTTTTTAGGGGATGTGAGCTTTTAATTATTGTATTAACATTGTCAACTGTCAAACGCCTTGAAATAATTTAATATTCCTAGTCTCTTTACAACCTGTTTATTGATATTCATGAAGTGAATTCCCTCTTGAGATGTCTAGACTGAATGTCAATATGGTTTATAGATGAAGACATGGTTTATAGATGGAAGGTATTAATAATTGAATCCTGAAATTGTTTAATTTTACTTCAATAAAAGGCCAGGAAGGACAGGAACTGATATACTCTTTTACTAAATTGATATACAAGTGAGTACAGTGAATTCATATAATTTCAACCATCAATGATGAAGAAAAAAATTATTAACTTCCAAGGCATATTTTAATAGATAAACTTATTTTGTTGGAAGCATTTTCCTGGGTGAAATTCCTTCTTGACACATAGGACATGATTAGAGATACATCTTTATTGTGTCTACATGCACTAGACATAACTTACAGAAGATATATTTTAGCCTTCTGCCTCTCCTTGAAAGTCATACAAGAAAAAACTGAATAGAGACAAGTTTGCAAGAATTATCACAGGAGGTCTATGCAGGAAATGCAGAATAAATATTGTTTCTCCTGTATTATTCATAATGTCACAATAGCTGGTCATAGCACTCCCTCTGTCCTTATGAAATATTCTTATCTTATAATCTAATCAGGATGAGAAAAGGTCTGGGAGTATCTTGAAGGAGAAGATTCCTAACCTTTCAAATAGAAGAAAAACTTATTTTATGGACAAGCACATGACAAATGCAAACCTAGAGAAAAGAAGAAATATTGTCCAATCTGTAAATCACAATAGCTCTGCTGGAACTGCTAGGGTCCCCAAAAGTGCCAGCAAGCTTTCAGGGAGACCACCTGATCAGTCCCTCACTTTTCACTTATGTCTCTAACATTTTCTACCATTGAGGACTCATTAATCAAATATTCACAGTCTGGTCCCATGCACACTGAACTCAACATGATTTTATTTCTTATTAACTTAGCTGATATTGTATCTCAGTCTTGAAAATATGCCTTTATAGCTTCCTCAATTATGTTGTAATCCCTGATAGAATCAGTATTTATTGTTTATTAGTACCTTAGTTTTCTACACCATTTTTTTAGTTTTATCAAAGTGTTTGATTGCTTTCATAGAGGGAACTAAGTGTTATTCTGGGTACACATGTGACAGGAAGGAAACATTGCTATAAGTTTCCTGGTCTACACAGGATTTCTATTATTATGATCTGTTTTGAAAGAGCATATAGTAAATCCTAACAAATATTCTATGTTAATTCTGTGCCAGTGTAAAACAGTTCAGAAGATAATTTCAGTGTAACACCTGATTCATCTGAGTATGAACAAGGCTGAAATATATTTTTAATTGAAAACCACAAGGAGACTTTAGCCAAGAGATAGATACTTAGTACATAGGTTTGGCTATGGGTCACCTGCTAAGATTCAGGATTCACTAAGAACATCTCGTCAGGAGGCTGATTGAGACCTTCTCATGGGAAAATACCACATCAGTTTTAGTCTTACACAGCACTGGTACCCATCTTTGAGAACTCTGCTTTTAAAAGACAGATATCCCTGTTGTCATCACAGTGCCAAATCAGCAATCATAGAATCATAGCCTCACAGAATTATTAAGGTTGGAAAAGACCTCCACGGTCATTGAGTCCAACCTTTGATGGAACATCACCTTGTCAACTAAACCATAGCACTAAGTGCCACATCCAATAGTTTCTTGAGCACTTCTAGGATTGTTGACTCCACCAATTCCCTGAACACTCCATTCCAATGCTTATCCACCCTTTCTGTGAAGAAATTACCTTCCCTGACACAGCTTGCCACCGTTGCCTCTTATCCTGTCTCTGTCTGCCTGTGAGACGAGACCAACCCCAATCTGGCCACAGCCTCCTTTCAGGCAGTTGTAAAGAGTGATAAGGTTCCCCCTGAACCTCCTTTTCTCCAGGCTAAGCCAGGATTCTATAGAATTATAGAATCACAGACCATGCTGAGTTGGAAAGGACCCAGTAGGATCATCATATCCAACTCCTGACCCTGCACAGGACAGCTGTAGGGAATCTGTGTTCTGATCTGTTAATGAAGAATCCCACCCTGTGCCTGAGAGTGCTACCTGAGCACTGCTTGAACTCAGGCTTGGCCATGTGATCCCTTCCCTGGGAGCCCATTCCAGTGCTCCCACAACTGCTCCTCATGTGACTGACTACTCTCTAGGCTCCTTCCCAGGTCCACTGCTCTTCTCTGGACACTCTCCAGCACCTCAGTGTCCTTCTTGACATGAGGGGCTCAAAACTGACCACAGTATTTGAGGTGTGGTCTCACCAGTGCTGAGTACAGAGGGATAATCCCTTCCCTAGACCTGCTGGCCATTCTGTTTCTGAAGCAGGTCAGGATGCCCTTGGTCTTCTTGGAAACTTGAGAACATGCTGGTCATGTTCAGCTACACCTGATCAGCTCTCCCAGGTCCTTTTCCACCAAGCAACTCCTGTAGAAATTTAATTCATGTCTGTCCCATAGTGGCCAAGAGGTCCACAACTGCTAGCTTCTAAATAATTATACAATTTTATTTTTAAAAGCAGTAAAGAACAGCTTTCATCATGAAAAAAACCAACAAAACCCCAAACAAAAAACAAACAAAAAACCAAAATCAAAACCTAAAAAGACCCAAACAAAAAACAAAAAACAAAAAACAAACAAAAAAAAAACCCAAAAAAAACCCCTACAAAAACAAAATACCCCCCCCCCAAAAAAAAAGCAGTTTAAATATTGACTCCTTCTGTCACAATTATGTTTGTAGGAATATTACCTGTGCAGTGACATCCTTGAAACATCTTAGTCTCTGCTTCATTGGACCCTATATTCCTAATATCAGTCAAAGGTGTTTCCTTGGTCCCTAAGAGAAAATGTAGATGCCCTGCCCTTGAAGGAGCTTTAAGTTCAATGTTTCCCTTCAGTTCAGTCACTTTTTAAAGTCTTCTCACACCTACCAGTAATTTTCCCTCCGAAACACTTTTCCCTTTTGCAACAGCTGTTGGATATCGTGAGAGAAAATCTCTAATATGAGAAGTAGACTTCCTGCAACATCCTCAGACACCTCCTTTCCACCAGCTCTGACCTGCGTGGGTCGTGTCCTGCTGTCTCTGACCCAGGACATGTCACACCAGTATCTAGATCCTTATCTTGACTGCGACTCCCAGGACGTCTTGTAAAGCAAGCAGAGATCTGTCCTGCTGCATAACATGTCATTTCACCAATCTAACTCCTTTGCCTGAGGTGAAGAGACTGTTGACTTCCATAAGTACAAGAAAGCTTTTCAATACTCTTTCTCAAGTATGAATTCCCACTAGTATCAAAACAAATCAATATCAAACAATGTGGAACATTGTACTGTTTACTTACATGTTTGTATTTTATTGGGGAAAAATGTGTTTGAATCTTCCTGCTGTATTCAGATGGATGGCTAGGAGAAAGTGTATAAGAAAAGAAACAATTATATCCATGGGTAGCAGAGAACTGTGGCACTGACAATTCTTTATTATGATTGTTGAGCCTAATCTTTTCTTTTCAACAGCCAAATATACGATATGCCCTAACATTCCTGTGCAGCTGATCCGGAAATGTCACTGTTTATAGAGTGTAATGAATCCTGAAACTTGCTCCACTGGCTTTTCCTCCACCCTCTACATTCACTGTCCTTTTTGTTTCAGTCCCAAAATATGAGCATATTTTACCACAATGTCAAAAGTCATGTCAATTAAACATCATGAAAGAAGCAAGAAGAACTCAACCTTGACAATTAATGACAGCCCATGTTCAGCTGAATTATAAATAGGACTTGTATTCTTAAGAGTTATGTCTTCTAAGCTTCACACATAATCGTGCAATAGATATACTTGATTTAGATTTCAGGTGATATAATGTAAATAATTACTCACAGCATGAAATAAAGAAATGGAAAATATGGTATTTGTATGTCATTATGGGATAGCCATATGTCAGCAAATAGAATCACCTCTCTAAGTTTGTACTTCTGAATAAATTTGTTGCATTGAGAAAGTGAGAAGGACAGTGAAAGATTATATTATATATGGTTTCTTTTTCAGCTGATTTCTGTTCCCAGCTCTTTCTATTTTACTCATTCCTGCTCTTTTACTGCAAAGTGTTTTTGTACCTGCACTGTAATGAAGATCAGGACATGATCTTAAAAAAACCCCAACAAACTAACAATAAGAATCCCCCCCCGCCCCAAACAACAAAAACAAATAAAGCAAAAAACAAATAAAGCAAAAAACAAATGCTGTTGCTTTTAGGTTAGATCACCTGAATCGTGTATGCACACCAAGGAGAGGTGCTTGTGCTTGTAGGAGCACAACCAAGCAGAAGGAGGTTGGTACCCAGACATCAGTTGGTATTTCAATAAAAAAGATCAGTATCATGAAGCCCATAGACTAAAAGGACCAATATTATAAGAAAATAAAAGAGTTTGTATTGGAAGGGACCTTTAAATATCATCTAGTCTACCCTCTCTACAACGAGGAGGGACATATTGAACTAGATAACAGAGCTTGATGTCTCTGTTAACAATGACACAAGTTAAGTTAAAGCCCCTGGAAATCTCTCTATTAGTTTTAATAGATTTTTAACTAGGCCCATGACAAGTGTAGAGAATCTGTGCGTTCTGATCTGTTAATGAAGAATACATTGCTTATTTTATATAACACAATTTCTTCATCCACAAAACATTTAAGGCAACCACAGAAATGTGAACATCATGAGAGCCTGAAGTAAACGAAAGTTGTGTTGCCTATGGGTTTCCTTAAATTGTCACCATCTGTTGGCTTGATGAAACAGGTGCTGAGCATTTGCAACTCCACTGAAGCACAGGGTGGAGTTCTGCTCTAGCTGAAAATCTTCTCATTCTTTTCAGTCCACAATTAGCTATTGGCCAGTGTGTGCTGCCATTAGTTGAACCAGCCCAATACAATCTTGTAAAGAAAATCAGTTTCTTTAAAAATATCTTTTTTTTTTTTAACTGAGTATTATTTAATCCTTTTTATTTGGGTTTTATCTACACAAGAAGTAAATGCAGCAAAGTACTATTTCTTTGAGCTATGGGCACATTAATTAACAGCAGGAAGAGTTGGAAAGAATTACTATAGTGTCAGTCTAACTTTACAGACAAAATATATTCATGCAATTAATTTTAATATGTTCTGAATTTTATTCATTGTGGCATACAGAATGGAAATGAAATAGCACTTAGCTGAAAACAAGGAATAGTTCCTCATCTAGAGTTAAATTATGTCACTTTTTTAATTTCACTTGTTCCTTGCTAATTCCTATAAGTTAAGACCTGTCACACAATGCAGATTTGATCCAGTTAACTAGAAAAACAAGATCAAATCTATTAGGATGCTCTAAGCCAGTAGATAGAAGTTGCAGGCAAAAGTGACCTTTTCCTGACACAGCTATATTTCCATGAGATGCAAATTCCTCTAGCTCATGTGTACCAGCTAAAAAATATTGCCACAAGCAAATGATAGTTTTAACAGAATTGTTGCATGGGGCAAACAATCTGCTGAAATGGTTGAGAGGTTTAGGAAGCTTATTCCAAACCACTAGAAAATTGCTACAATAATTTCTGCAGAATTTATAGTGCCATTGTAGCCAGTTTTTCTTTATACTATCCACATTATTGATTCAGCTGTGCTAGTAATTGTAAGGGATGATATTATAATAATGTCATTTTGGCAAGATGCAGTACTATTTAACTAATACATTATTTTCCAAAAGGATTCCTTTTGGAAACCCTATGGTCTTACTATATCATTTATTCCTTTCTTTCTAGCCTTTGAATACAAACAGAAATAGAAATGGCAGGAGGTAACAAAGCTTGTCATATAATCTCTTTCCCCTTAACCTTTATTCAGGATGATGCCTTCAACTCATGAAAAGTCTGCTTTGGAGCAATGTGAAATGTTTGCTAGGAAACCTGAAGCAAAGTAAAAATCAGCTGTTTGCAGCTTTTCCTACAGATGTGGTATCCAGCCCATGTTTTGTCAAAAGGGTTGAATCTTTTGATTAAACCTGAGGCTACTTATGAATGAATTGAAGCCAATTTATTGTTTTGTAATAAAAGAAAAAGATATACCCCTGGATTTCATGTGCTTCCAGCTCCAGATTGACCAAAATCTGAACTGTGAAATTCTTGTTATTTCTTCAAAGAGGGAAAATGCCAGAGCTGAAGCCTGGAGATAGAGGGGCTGTGATGTGTAGAAGAGCTGCAGGCAGAGGGTAGCAGTTATTCTTTCACATCCTGCACTGCTCTCTCTGAGAGAAACTGTTCAGATTCCTGATTTGCACCCCTGCCACAAATGATAAAATGAGCAAAAGAAGATTCCCAGTAGAAGGCTGAAGCAGTCCAAAAATGTCTTCAATCTTTGCTTTTTGATTTTGCTTTCCCCCCACACTTCCTCCACACAGAGACTGAAAACAAACCCACAGTGCCAACTACGACTCATGTCCATGATATGGACACTTCACCCACGAGCTGGTTCAGGATGCATAATCAATAGTTCTCATATAGCTTCTTGTTTATTACTAAAACAGGAGAGTTGCAGACTGAAATAAGCAAAGAACTTTTCGTAAAATTTGAGTATTTCAGAATTTGAGTACTTCCCATTTCAGCCTTAGAGCTGATTTCCAGTAACCTGCATTGACCTTTCAGAGATAAACAGAGGGTGTAGGTAGGTTGTTTGTTTTAAGGTGTATTACAGGAAGCCAGTCTGTGCAGATGGTGAGAATGGTACCTGCAGGTACAGGAAACATTCAGTAAAAATCCACCTCAGTTTTAGAAGCAAGAATCTGCCACATATTATTGTCCAGCTTTTGCACTTGGCAGGTGATTAGCTATTCAACCAGCAGAGAAAGGCAGGTGATGGGCAGATGAATAAAGTAGTACCTTGAAAAGGGGCAAAATAAAAATCCAGATCAATGGGAATGAAAAAATTCAGGCAAAATAGTATAACAAAAGCTTTGGAGTATTGGAAAAAAGAATTTAATTGGTATAGAGGACTGCCTAAGGGGATCAAAATAAGAAAATAAAAGTAAAATTTTTGTTTCAGTACCTCATGAGAGGGAAAGAAAAAGAAGCAAATGTAATTTTGTAGCTCAACATAATAGCAAATAGTAGCACAGGTGTAAAAACTGAAGGGGAAGGACAGACCATCACAAGTGATCAAGTGAAAACAGTTCAAGTTAAGACATCCCCAGCTGGATTTTACCAATCCCCCAACTGAAATGTGAACATTGACTGTGTGAAAATCCCCACCACCCAACAGAACAACAGGAGAGCTCAAAGCACCCTTCACAGTACTTTTCAATGCTGCATCTCAATAAGTTTTACAAAGGACTTCAAAGGATACCGTGCAGTTCTGGAAATAGAAAAGATGTCCTCATTAGAGACAAGATCTCTGCAGGATTGCTGCCTGCATATAGCACAGAGAACAGAGACACTGATCTTACTCCAGAAAAAGTGCCTGGGTGTGACAGGGAAAACATATCCAGAAAACAAGGTAAACTGGGTCAGGCACTTAGGGGGGCAGAGAATCCTACAGCAATCATAAGGAATGATTTCCCACTGAGGAAAGCTGGGCTGTGTAGGAGTGAAAAAGTCCATTAACACAACTGTGGAAAACAGAATAAATGGGAAAACTCAAATACCCAAATTTTACCAGCAGTGCAAAAACAATTGGGAAACAGGAGCTAAGAAAGACAATGGAATTCTTTTGATGGTTTCTAGTGAAAGAAGAGGCCAGCTGCCTAGTCTGGTGAAAAGGATGTCACTACTTGTAATGGACAGCTAAACTTTTGCAACAACAACCAATTTGATTTGCATCTGAACTGTGGAATGACTGCACCACCAGTGCCAAGCATCCCTTTTAGGGAAGGTGCTCTGTAAAACTGAGTTTGGACCAATGACAATCAAGTGTTGAATGTTATAGTTGAGAGTTCACATGCACACAACCAAAAGCAACAAGGAAAAGCAAAAGCAGCATCTGGCATCACACATTTGCCCTCTTTTGACCAGAGGAGATAAAATTTTCTCTGTGGGTTTTGTTCTAGCAGTTCTACAATGGCAAAAAGGCAATGGAGCTTGGAGGAACTCTGAAAAGAGAGTGAGCCCTATGCTGTCTCACGAGATTACTGAAATGCAGTATTCCACTTGAGAAAAAATGGGAGTAGAGAGGCTGCAAAGATATGAAACAATGTTGGATTTTCTAATACTTTTTCAAAGGGAGGGAGTGGTCCAATAGTAGTCATAGCAACATCTTGGAAAGTTGCACTGTATAGTAGGAAACAGGTAAAAAAGTAAGTTCCCACTACTGTTTACTGAGGGCAGATTTACTAAAGCAAAAATTCTAATTTGAACACCAAAACCATATTTTGGCATACTGAGTTACATGAGCCATTCAGTCAAGTGGCCAGAATTCTCCACAGAACCCTTGGTCTAAAACTTAAAAGCATCAGCCTGGTTACAAATGTGTTTATATGTAAACTGAGCCTCTCCCTAGAGAAATTCCAGGCATCTGGCAGGTGCTGGAGAGCAGGCTAATGGTAGTTTATAAGCTGGTAATATCCAAAATGAAAGTGAAGACTGCCATAGGAGGTAACCTTCCATATGAGATGGCACATGGGTGAAAGATCACCGTGTTTAAAGCAACCCAGCAGTAATGTCAGCAAAAGGAAAAGCAGGTGTCATGAAAATCAAAAACACCACACTAAAAACCAAGCTTGAGATGAGCTAAAGCATATTCTGCTGGCCAGTAAAAAAACCCCAAACTCTTACTGGGGACATAAATTAAATATTATAAGTTGTCCAAAATTTTTCTGTACTTAAAAAGCCACCTGAAATCCTAAACAGCTCTGGAAAATACTGGACAAATATGTTCTCTGCCTGTGAAGAAGATGGCATGAAGATGGAAAACAGCCATCCCATTTCTGTGTGGTGTAGGTGTAGACCTTCATCCCAAATAAGTTGAAAAGCTGGATGGAATTACTGAAGCAGCAGTTGCCCTGCACAGATATGCTTGAGGTGCAGTTTATTTGGTGTCTGAGGTTCACTGAGATGGATCTAGCTGAAACAAGCTTTGTGTGTTGCACACAGCTGAAAATCCAGCATTTCCTACCTAGTTCTTTTAACAAAGAGCCAGAAACTTCTTCATTTTAGGAATTTTAGGAATGTGCATTCTCTTATGTTAATGAACATGCTACATGAAACAAAGACCACTTCTCTTGCCAGTGACTTCAAAGGGCTTAGATCAAGTGGTGAGTGAAAATACACTTATGGCAAAAATGATTGAAATTCAATGCCAGGGCTGCTCCAAAAGCTATTTTCTGTGCTCCTCCTCCTAAATTTTACCATTTTGGTTGCACTTTATCAAAGCCCTTGGGGTATCTGTAGTATAGTCTATACTGTGCTTGTTCTGACATTACATTAAAACGAACAGTGCTGTATGAAACTATCAGCACTGTATGCAAGTGCTGCAGCCTTGCTTAGGCAAAATATTTGTGATGTCTGAAAGTGCTCTATTGTACTGTTTGACTTGGCTTTCCTTGATACAAATGTCAGGAAAGCCAGTATTTTAATACTGTGTATTCTTATGAGATTTTAAAAAAATGAATTATTATGCTGAAGATTATTTTTTTTTTCCAAAGAGATAACATCCCACAGTGCTGACAGGCTTTTTTCTCTAATGATATATGAATTGGAGCTAACAGGGGAGACAATAACTGCAGGCCTTTTGATTAATCTATTTTCTTTGGTCCTCTCTTTAAAATGATAGATTGGTCCATGAGGACAGTTTGCCATAGATATTTGCAATAGAAGTGTAAGCTCCAAACAAAATAAGGAGCCAAGGGTTTTTTAATATATTGTAGGCATCTGGTCCATTTTCACTAGGAAATTAGCATAAAGTTATCATCTAATTATTGTCATATGCAAAAAGCTGAAAGAAGAGTCCAAGTGTATCTGATAACACAGGAGTAGAAAAGAAAAAGATTCCTGTAGCATAATTTAAAAGAAGAATGTATTTTAGCTCTACATTTTAACTTCAGTGATTCAAATCTACCTGGATGCAAAAAAAGAAAATAAGCAAAGGAGGAAAACACCCCTTTCAAGTCGTGACATGTTTATGATAAGTCTTTCATAACATCTTAGTTGCATTACTTTTGTCTGTTTTGAGTCAATAAGTTGCCTCACTTTTAAAAAGTAAAGACAAGTGATAGAACAAATTGTGCTGGATAGACAACAGCTGTACAATCTGTACTTGTAAGGGTGATAAAGTTAAACCAGACTCTAGCCAGAACCAAGTATTATAACTGCCATGTCTAACTCAGACCTGCCAAATGGTATTCTGCAAAATGCTACAATTTATAAAGCCTCTTTGCTAAATAGCATTATTTCATTATCCTGAAATGCCTTGAAAAATTACTGTAGAAGTCATGGCAATATTGATGAGTGCATTTCATAGAATGGACTCAATAATTTGTTGAAATGCTGTGTGTCTCCACCCATCTCCAACAGCACAGCCTCCAGCATTTGACACTATGTAAGGTGTATTTAATTACTTCTGTGCACTGCGGTCTTAGCAAACATGAAAACTGACCAGGTGTGGGGAGAGAGGAAAAGAGGTGCTGAGCTGGGGCAACATGAAACAAAAATGCAGCCTGATGGTTGAGATGTGCTACACAAACAGATCAGATAGAGGGGCTGCACACTTAACAGTGCATTTTTGATTGCTTATTGCAAAATGGATGAAGACAACCGTTCTGTGATGTCAGGAGGGGATTATCACTAAACCAGTAGCTTTAATTTAGCAAACCAGAGGTGCTGAGGTGGTGCTAATGGAGGGCCAAACGTTTTACAACTTTGAAGATAAGTTAGCTAAGGGCTTACTGAATTAAATCACCAAGGCAGAGATCCATCTCTCTTCTGTTAAACATCTGCATGTTTATGCTGGAAGGCTTCCTGTAAAAGGAGAAATGGACACTTCCTGAGACAAATTCCTTTGATCAGCGTGTCTCATCCTTGGCTACCCAGGAAACATCTGAACTAAGCACTTACAAAAGCTGAATCTAGACCAGTGAATTTGACCCTCCCTTTTTTGTTACACATTTGACACTCACAGAGGTGCAAGATTATGAGGAAATTACTACTTCCCCCTTTTTTTGCATGGTGTAAATATATATATATACATGTATAGTGTATATATATGTATAGTGTATGGTGTAAATACTATATACATGTATAGTATTTACCAATAGACTCAAACCCACTCTGCCATTTGCTGTAACAAATCTCTTTAAAAGGCAGGAAAAGAATGTCACATCACATTACTTCTTTTTAAACCATTCACAAATTATTTTGATCAACCTCAACATGCATTTTTAGGCAATTATAATATTTTGTTATAAAAGATACCCTATGCCACTGGCAGTGTAATTGTAATATCTTTTTTTCTAGGAAAATATATATGTGCACTGAATCTTTAGACTGAGGAACCCCTTTTATGGCCCAATTTGGGCCATGACATATAGGAGCTGATAAAAGTAAATCTAGTTTTTACTGCTTTGGAGCTACAGACCTGGATGGAGAAAGGGATATAACCATAGCAGACAACTACATCTAAGGCAGTTTTTGCTTACAATAGAACAGTTTATTTTTGGTTTGTTTCCTTTTATTTCTTAAGCTCTTATCTTTCTACACTGTTTTATTTTTCTGGTTTACTTACAGGTGTGTTGGACCACTCAGATGACAGAAAACCACACACACCACCATGAAATGGAGGTGTTTAAGTAGTGACATCCATAGCACTTTTCTATTACTCTCTGGAAGCTAATGTGGCTATTCTGAGTCATCTAGGCTTTCTTCAGAGGGTAGGGAAGTAGTCTCTATTGTACTGTAGAAAAGTAGAAAAATTCCAAGGGAAAAATCATCCCACATGTTTTTGGTTCCCCTTCTCAGAGCTTTGCAAAAAAATGTCCTTAAAGAGGAGGCAACAAAAGAGGCTGAGTTGCTAGCTCTTTCTTTTTGAATGAAAGCTGTCTTCCTATAACACAGATAGAAAATGAAAAAAAAAAAAAATCCAGGTTGTTAGAAGAAATGGGAAAAAAGAAAAGATATGGTAGCGGTATAATTCTGCCTGAAGGTAAGATACGTGTTGCAATGTGCACTGAATTTTTCACTGAATTAATTTGCATGAATATTGCACAGGGAAATGTGTATGTGCTGTGCCTTTAAATGTAGATGCTTCCTAGAATGTTATTTGCATGTTCACAAATTATGTATTCCTATTATACCATGTATTGGAAAACAAAAATCAATGCAGTTGCTACAAGGAAGGAGGGTCTTTTTAATCTTTAATTAAAAATTGAATAGAAGTGTTCTTTGATGATGTCAATCTCAACTTCATTAATGACCAGATCATACCCTAATCCAGTATCTTCGGCAGACTAGGATATACTGACTAATTAAACAAAAACAGTCAGGACTGATATATGAGAACAATCACGTAACACTAATTAAAGTTGTAACAAATTGGTTTTTAGCCATTTCATACATTCAGCAGCAACCCAAATTGCACTTATTTTGCAAAAATCCAATTTTAGTCTGTCTTATTGAAGGAAGCCAAAAACTGAGCTCTTTTACACCTACATATGCACTGACACACTCTATGAAATCTGTTTTGACAGCTTCCTGTAATATTTAGCCAACGATGACAGGCAAGCTAAAGAATCAATAACTAAACCTTTGGTGCATGTTGCAATCAAGAGCAATTATTTACATGTCATGTTGAGTCATTTGGATGGTGAATTATTGTTCAGACCCATCATTTAACCAGACAACTGTATATAGGAGCTTTCAATTGGCTCCCTGGTCCCTTGGGATTTCAGTTGAATTATTCTGATGTGAATATTCATGAGGTTTGACAATGGTGTTTACCACTTCATTATGGCAAAGATTTAAGAGTTGTTCTGCAGTTCCTGGAAGGGAGTAGCCATGACATTTGGGAAACAAATAGCTACGGTTACACCACCTGCACAGCTCGTATGTGGAGAAGCTGCAGCTGCTCTAAGACAGCTCCATGCATCTGTGCACAGTGGGGTGATGGGATTTATATGGAAAAAGCAATGCTGTGTAATTCCAGATTACAAAATCCAAAAGCCAATGGTTGTAGGGAATCCCACAGACTACAAGTCTGCCTGTTGGGCACCCACCTAGGATGAGTCACAGAATGTATGATTTCATAGCTCACCAGGCTGTGTCTTGCAGGCTGGGCTGATGGAATGCAGACCCCTGAGACTGGCTCTGATGCCCCAGATGCTCAGTGCTATCAGCTCTCACTCAGCTGAACTTCTCACTTGATGGCAGTTTTCAGCATAAAATACCCCAAACTGAACACATAAAAGCTGAGACATGGAAAGTCTCCAGGTACCTTTGAAACAGCTGGATGTCTAGCTTTACTGAACATAAAATGGTCAAAGTAATTCTTGTCCCATTTATCTAACCCACAGCTATAGTCTCCTTAATGATAGAGTGCAGAAAACTTTGATCATGGAATTCAACAAGTCCCAGTGATATTATTTGTGCTCTTTTTCACAAATGCAGCTGTTATTTTACAGACCTCCCATGAGACACAGGGACAGTATGTTCCAAGAATGGAAGAACTGAGTGCTCAGCACCTCTTCTGTGACTTAAATTCTTCTGTGACTGGATTAAATTCTGAACTCCTGCGCTGATAAATATTTGCATTATTATATAGTGACTATATACTGTGGGAGTTTCATGATAGTACAAAAGTGGAATGTGACTGTTATTGGTTATAAATTCGATTTTTGCACTGGCCACATTAAGAGGTTCAAGAGCCTCCTTGAAGTTTAGAAACTCACATCTCAAATGGTGTTTTGCCTTTGCCAGTTTACTGACTAATAGTGGAAAATAGGTTTACTTACCTCTGAAAAATTATGCCTGTATTAGCTTCAAAGTGGGCAGACGTTTACAGAAAAACTTTTATAGCATTGATGATATTGGCTGACACATGCACTGTGCTGGTGTCGAGCTGGCTTGAAAATTTGAGGTGTTTCACTCTGAATTTCCCAGATATGAGGATTACAGTCTCACCAGCAATTTTGAAAAATCTTGGATAGATGTCTTTCTAATTGTAGTACCAATACCTTGCTAGTACATTAAATTCTTTAAAATAGGAAAAGACAATATGACATGAGGAGCTGACAATCCTGATCAACAGGCATAAAGGTCTGGTGGTGGGAGTTAACATTGCTGCTACAGCTGGCTTCAGTGCCACATCAGCCAGGTCCTATCAGTACAAACCTTTCTTAACATCTCTCCCTCCCTTTTCTGAATGAAATCTTAAAGAACATTTTAAAAAAACCCAACTAAACAAAACAAAGCAAAAATAAAGCCCCCCAAAACCCCACCAACAGACAAGTTGGATCACAAAGGCAGATAAAGGTGCCTTTAAACAGCACAGTTTCAATGACCAATGGTTTTTTCATGCTCCTTAAATCAGAAAAAGGACACCAAGGGTGTCTTGCAGTCAGTAAGAGACAGGATTCAGTTGTCTGCAAACCAGAAGGTCAGGAAACTCAAGTGCAGAGCCTGTGGAGCCTCCCCAATTGAAAGCCTATTAATAATAAAAAAGATTATTCACTGCTATCAAATATAATTACAGGCATCAAACACCCTGGAGCTGAAAGGCCATTTATTTAACATACAGAATAAGCAGATGTAGTTGTGTGATACACCTCACTGCAGCATCTTAACACAAGGCTTCAGGTGGCAAAATAAACCACATTACTAGAGCTATAATAGTGATTACATACAGGGATTTTATGTGGCACAGTATGCTCAAGAAAAAAATTGACCACCTTACTTTTGTGTAACTTTAATGCATTTCAATGAGTATTTTATCTATCCATCCAGACATGTCTGTATGGATATGTCTGTAACTTCATGTCCAGGGACTGAACTATTCTGCAAGCCATTTTTAATGATTCCTTGTGTACTGACTGAGTGAATCACACAAGCACCTGGACTGTGATTCGTGTTTCTTAATCTGGGAGTTAAGCTCCAGCTCCAGCCCAGTGTCTGGGTCCAAACACAGCAATCAGTGGATTTAACTGAAAGATTACTACTGATGGGTTTGAGGCAGACCTTTTGTATTGCAGGAATATCTCCCACTATAGAAAACACATGTTCACAGGGTGTGTCTATTTCTGTCAAATATTTTATCTGACTGGTTCATTCTTAGGTCTTGGCATCTTCACCACCTACACTAAACATACATTACTTAATTTGAGAGTAAACTAACTCCTTCTCTCCAGAAGAAATCTTGTGTGTAGTGAAAAGTTCACCCCCAGCACTACTCTTCAGGTGTGAGGAGGGTGAGAATTGGTAAGATGTGACCCATTCCAATTTACAAATACCTCCAATCCCCATTTACAAGGGGCAAGCATAGAAGTATACTGGCACATCTATTTCTTGCCCCGCTTATTCCACCTTTTGGGCCATTCTTGTCTTGAGGATGTGTTCACAATCCAAGTGTGCTCAGACTGTGCCCTGGCCTTGGGGGCAGGCAGGGGAAGACTGACTCCAATGAAAGTGTCTGGGATTCCCTTGGCGAGGCATAAGTTACCCAGGCCTCGTTAAACTGCCAGGCCTCTTTCCTGTGCTTCCGTTCTCATTGTCACTGCTCTCCAAGATATAGATACACAAAAAGGTTGACAAGAAGCACAGAAAGGCAGAAAACACATATGACAGCTTAATGGCTTTGAGAAAAAAATACATGCCAATGTTTATATTTGCAGAAGCAAGGCGACACGTCTTTAAATGACATAATGGGCTTCATTTGTTAGGGCATCTGATTAAAGGTCTCACAATTTGTAAACTAACAAAAGCTTAATCAGGTGCTAAAAAATATTATTTATTATTATTATTATTATTATTATTATTATTATGCATTTACACTGCAGTCAGTCCTAAGATTTCCAGACAAGAAGTGACAGCTACACAAGAAGTAAAAAGAGTAAAATAAAACAACTTTAATAGCAAATGTCTGAATGTCTTAGTCACAAATAGCTTAAAATTGAGGTAATTCCCTACATTTCTTCTTCCAGTTGCCATCCTTATGCACATATCTGAGTATATATATATTAAAATATATGTCAAAGTTCCACCATTAGTGAGAGTGAGATCAGAACCTTTTTTAAGGATTAGATAGATATATGTCATAATTATCTTGTTTGCTTGAAATACATGTGTAGTACAATCATTGACTACTTCCAAAGCTAAACTAAAGGGTAAATGTGGGACACACAGAAGTACCCAATATCTAACTATTAATTTTGTATGAACTTTATGAAATGTTACAGAAAACCACTATGAGTTTCTTTAGAAGTTGTAGGTATTATAAAACATAAAAGCTAAAATAAAATCTGACCTTTTTTGGAGAAGACCTCATGTAACAATATTAACATCATATTTTTTTAGTTTTGACTAATACAGTCAATTTTTCTCAACACTTCTTTGTAGCAGGTGGCAGATGTCCTTGTGCTGTGGAGTTTTTTCCCACCAGTTTTATTTTTTCAGGTCCTTTGCTGTCAACAGTGCTACTGACTGCAGCAGGCTCACTCTCACTTACATGGGTGGAGGATTTGGGCCAAACTTAGGGTAACTTTTGAATTAAGAGATATTAAATCAACAGTCAAAATGACCAGGGAAAAACTGAGAAAGAGAAGTGGTGTGAGAAACAGAGAAGGAAGTGAACATGAAGAAGCTCCTGCAGGGCACCAAGGACAGAACACAGCACCAGAAACAGGGACTGGGTGAGGCAATTACTACATGGTTAGAAAACTAGGAACAGGACCAAGCTTTATAATCCCAGCTGCTGTGATGGACTGCATTCCTCACCCTGCTTTCCTTCTTCATCTGCACTTGGAACCTTTCCACATTCAAGAAAAGACTGGCGAAGTCCAAGTCAGATTCATCTCAAGTACACATAGAGATTCCTCAACATCAGGCAGAATTATTCAATACAGAGTGAGCTTCCTACCTCAAAGTTGTACCATTGTACCAGTGATGGAAACAACATGGATGAGAGAGTCCAAATTGCATGTTTCACTAAGCGTCCAAGGCAGGACAAAATTAAAATCAAAATTAAAATTAAAATTAAAAGCAAGTAAGGTGGGTGTTTGTCTAAAGATATGTGTAGGAGTTGAATAAACTGAGTAAAATTAGAGATTTATTCCTACCCTATCATAGAGACAATATCAAGATCTCCAAAAAAAGAAACTAAAACAGTGAAGGAAAATCTGAGGTAAGCTGGGGCTGTGACAGAGTGGGAAGAATAGAAGGAACTGCTGTAGGAAGTCACTGCAGGGGCTGCACCCTGAGTAAAAGGAGCCTGTGGGAGTTGATGGATTGCTACTTCATAGCCACTGAAAAAGAGGAAGTCTGGAGTCTAGCATCAAAAAAATACTGAACTGAATCTCCATGCCTGTGATAGGTACACATTTGGAAGAATGAGATCAAGAGGGGGCCATATCCAGTATTAGCTGTATTGGGTGGTACAGAAAAAACAGGGTCTTGGCTTCCAAGGCATCAACATTAAAAACGTAATACAATGCAGTTATTACAAAACAACAGTTGAAAGCCCACGAGAGTTATCTCTTTTACATAATGTGTCTGTTTTCTGGTGAATTCTTTAGAAAGATTTGTTCAATTAGCAGGAAGAAATAAATATTCAAGGAGACAAGAAAATGTGTTCTTAGTGAATTAGTCTGATTAATTACATTTACAATCTGTTTCTTTTAGTGCACGCTTTCAAAAAATTGCATTTTTGATGAAAAATTGTGCTCTGCTGTTGAGTGTGGAAAAGGGGGTCTAATAGAAACAACTCATAAGCTGCAGGTTTATGCAAACATACTGATTGCACATGTTCACACATATTGTTCATTGTCAATTCACTGAGATTGGTGATTTTACTCTAACTGAGAGTCCCTGAAAACATCTTGTAGCTGCTGAGGTTCAGAATAAAATGGTTGTTGTCCTTGGAGACAAATTTTCAAAAAGATAACAAGGAAATATATATATATATATATATATATAGTATATTATATATCATATCACATCATATCATATCATATATCATATATCATATCTCGTATCATATCATATCATATCATATCATATCATATCATATCATATCATATGTAAGAAATATATGTAAGAAACAAGGCAGTACAGTCAAGCTGCCAAAAATTTGAGAAAAACTCTTAGAAACTTTGTTGAACTAGGGTATTTAATAAAGCAATTTTAATCAGTGTCACTTAATGCCAAAACTTTTTGATCAATGTGAGGAAGTATTGCCCATGTTGTGCACAGCCAGAGCTCTCACCCAGACACTCCAGCTGGGAGCAGAGTCATGTGCAGGCACAGGGCTCAGGGTTTGTGGGCTCAGAGTAAAGGTAAAAGCCCAGCTGTTCTGCTTGGCATTTATTCGGGATGATTCCTGGGAAATCTGCCAGGCTTTTCCATGGAGACTGTGGGGAAAAAGTCCTTTCTGGGTAAAACATGGGCAAACCCTCAAGGGAATCCCAAGAGGGAAAACTCAGACATTTTGTATCATCTTTCTTACCACAGAGGTGGTTCAAGGCTCATTCGCTATTGCAGTTAGAAAAAAAAAATTAGCTGCTTTATTTTTTTTTTAATAATCCTTTTAATTTTTATGAAAGTGCATTTCCAATGAAAAGTTTGAAGTTACACCTTTTTGCTCTAGAGAACCCCTGAAAATCACCCAGCAGCAGTAGTGCTAGGAAGATTTAACAGAAGGATAAAGAGCCTGGGTTAGCTAATGATGTATAGTGCCAGGAGCTCACAGTGGGCTCTGCTCCCCAGGTTAGGAGCCAACAGATGTGCTCTGTGCCCCTTCCAGCCTGCAGCACTCCCTTCCCATGGGAAACAAGCTTTGCAAGGGTGATGATAAGCTTGCAAATATGGGTATCTCATCGCAACACAGTCTTGAAAAGTGCTTTCTTTATCCAGGATCTGGAAAGTTTTTCCAACTGCTGCTGTGCAGACAAAACCTCCAGCAGCTACTGGCTCAGGCACAGAGGCCCCACATCGTTGCATGTGTTCCCAAGGTGGATTTCCTCTTATCTACCCTACACCTTCATGGTGCCTATGTCAAAGCTGCCAGTGTAAACATTCCAAGCACACCCAAGCACATCCCCACATACACACCAGCAAATATCTCTCATGCCTTATTTTCATGAATATTTCTGTGAATGAAACCTCAGTGCAGCAAGCATTCATAGAAAGAAAACAGAAGCAGTCACAGACACTGAGTGAACTTTCTGACGCTAAAGAAAACTTAAACCAGCACTGTTCATCTCTTTATCCTAAGGTCCTTTTAATCTACAGGAGTTTTCTTCATACATGGACTGCTGAATTTGGCCCATAATTCTCCTTCCAGAAGTTCTAGATGAATCCAAACACTAAACCAAATTATTTTAGCTTATTTCATTAAATTTTCTAAAGATGCCACTTTGCAGAAGTAAAAAAAGGCTTTGAAAAGTACAAACTGAAAGGTTAAAATTTACATAAGTCTGGCATTATTATCATTATTAATACCTACAACATACCCCTCACAAGCCTCAAAATGCTTCAGTGAATTAAATTATACTGATTTTTAAGGAAATGGGAAAAGTCCTGTCACCTACATGATCTGAAATAGGATTTTTCAAATCCCTTAGAAGCATTTAGATGGAAGCATTTTTGCCCTGCCACGTGCACAAAGAGGAACTCATCTTTTCTACTGAGCTTCAGTTTCTCTGCCTGTGCTTTGGAGAGGTCCAAGTTAACTGTACTCATCTCTGATCCCTTTTTCTCATCCTCCCCTCAGAGATGACACTCCAGCTAAGCTGCTTTGGGTGAGGACATTCATGGTGCAGGGTCTGATGTCCTACTTTCTAGGAACAGGTCAAGCATAGACTTGCTGAAGGTGTTCTGCAACACTCGGTGTTTCATGGCATCTGATAGGCAATCTTTGATATCTCAGTTTACCCCATCTCATTTTCAGTAGGGTGGTTGGGAATAGATTTTATTTTTGTTTTCATGACTGGATTTTATATATGTATATAATTTCCTGATGTCTAAATTATGAATTTAGTTAGATTTTTGATCTAGTATAATGCTGCTAAAAAAGATCAGGCTGAAAGGGATCACCAGCAGGATCATTCTGTGAATGAAGGTAGAATAAAACCTATGAGAGAACAGAAGGGCCTGGCTTCTTTGAGTAAATAAATACCTTAAATGCAATGTTGAAAGCTATCCATGGTATCACACAAACCTATCAGTTAGCTGAGCTGAACTCTCTGTGGAACCAACAAACATGTTTAACCAAATTGTAGTTTATGCAAATCACTTTACATAGCTTTGAACTTAACTCGCATTTATTCCTTACCCTGGTTTACAAGGAATTTTCTTTCTCTCCTTAATTATTTGCTTTTGTTTGGTTTTATTCTGTATCATGGCAGGATCTCTGCTGTAGGAGGGGCAAGTTCCACATCAGACAGCTGTTCCAACCAAAAAAAACCCTAATCTAGATAAACAAGTCTCTAATCTGGAGGCATATGAAAGTTCTCCAGACAAGGTCTGCTCCCTGCTTGGGGTTCGTTTTGCTTTCTGGTTCTCATATATAGAGGCCTGCTTGGGAAAATCAGACAGACTGTGTCTGCTTTGAATTTATCAGGCGAACACACACACAGAAAACAAGAATGTTTAGACTCTGGGCTGCTGGTGAACGCTCAGAATTCCCCACTGTCCCAATGACTGTAGAGCTAGTTGGCACATCTTCAATAAAAAATTACATCAGTGATGCTCTGGAAACTCAATTGAGGCATAGGAATTACAAGAAAATAAGCAAATCCACAGCGAAAGCTTTGGCAAAAATTCTTTACTTCATTTCAAACGTAATAGCATTCCTGGTCTCTAATTTCTATTTTATTTTTAGTGACAAATGAATTACTAGTACAGCTCCTCATAATCTATTTCTTTCCATTTCTCAGACTCTTTTGGGGAGCGGTATAATTTTAGACTGTAAAAATATACGCCATCTGGTTTATATATAATTGAGCCACTCATACTCACATTTTTTGGATGTAAAGCTATGCTTTAGACAGAACTGGAGAAAAGCTGTGAGAAGTTACACATTGTTGAGAGCAAAGCTGACTCCACTTCACTGCCTCTCTAGGTGTGCCCCCAGCTAGCCTTGGCTTTGGCTCACCTATAGTGTCACCTTGTGTGAGATGATAGAGTCAGAAGGGACATCCACACTGCCCACAGAAATTACTGTGGTGCTAAGACAGGCACTTAAAACCCTTTTTTTCTGGCTACCAGCCAATGTGTAAGATTAAGCATTTGAGCAGAAGTGTTGATTTTATTATTCTCAAAGTACTCCAAAGCAGAGGGGAAGGTGTGTCTTGATTTTTTCTTCCCCATCAATTCATGGTCAGTAAACAGGTCAGTATGACCAGCAGGTCACCAAGTCCAGTGTTTGGGATTGGTAAGGATGGTGACATACAGCATTAAATGGGAACTGTGGAAGAGCCATCCATCCATTCTTTGTCCTGACTATCTCTATTTGCTAAACTCAGTGTGAAAGTCCTGCTTGCTTATGGGTGACAGTGCAGCTGTGTCATCTATTGGTTTGGATTTACATCTTAGGCTCAGCATCCCCTTGAACTGCAGTGGGAGTCATTCACTGAGTAAAGTGTCCATTCCCTAAATGTATTTTCCTGAGCACCTGGAAGAGAATGATCCCAAAGAAATTTGATTTTCCTCAGCAGATATCCTAATGATGTTCCTTGCTGTCTACTGACTATAACAAAGGACAAAGCTGTGAAGTTTGTGTGCAGTTGCCATTTGGATCACAGAGATTACAGCAGGAGAGTGAACAAGGCAGGAACAACCAGCACAGTCAAAACAGTGAGTAAATGTGCTGAGTGTTAGAAGTTAATGAAATACAGTTGGCTACCACTGGCACTGGGCAAACACAGGCTGAAGCCTTTCAGGACAGCAATACTGTATTTGCTCTAAATGGCTTTACTGCAATAATTGAAACACAATATGCAATTAAAGTGTATTTACTGCATCCTCCCGAAACTTGTGAAGCTGATGAGGAACACATTCATTCAGCAAACCTATCTTGCTCTGTTTGCATTGCTAGCTGGGCTGGCAGAGACACAGATGGGAAAATCACTCTGAAGAAAATGGCTCTGCCACTAAGAAATGTATATTCCATCATCCTAAAGTGCCAACTAACGCAATCATCAGAAGAAGATCCAATGAAACATCACACTGATACTGGCTTCACACAGCTCTGTACATCTGCTGCCAATCTGCTGTCCATTTATGCCCTGTTTATGGCCCAAGGGAGCAATTTCTGTGTGCAGGCTTCACTCTCAAGACAACTGCTTTGGAGAATGACACTCCAAGGGTGCGCATTACAGGATTTTTTATCTTATATTCTGCTCAGAAACAATGTAATTCAAGGCACTGGAAAAAGAGTTTATTAATGTGCATTAGATCAAACCCTAACCAGTGTCCATACTGCCTAGATGCTGGCAAATAACGGGAAGGATCCTGCCATTGCTTTTGGAATTTGTAATACTCTGTTTTCACATTCTCTCCTGCCTTTGTGTCTTTATTCCTAGTCAGTGATCATGCACTTCATCTTAGTAGCTGGAATGTATTTAAAAAGTTGACTTGGAGCTGAAGCATTCACACCTGCTGAGAATGTGCCCAAGGTGATTTCTGTGGACATTTGTGACAGATTCCTGACCATTGCAGGAATACATTCCTCACCTAAGCAGGAACAGGCACACTTGTCATTTTGCCAAGTAGCAATAATCAATAAGTGAGACAATCCAGAAAATCTGGGATCTCTCATGGCTCCATAGCTGTATAAAGTCTGAAACAGAAACTTCTTGGTTAGCACAGTGCTTTCTGTTGTGTCTCTAGCACTATTTTTGCAGGAAGCTGGCAAAATATCTTTGTGGAACAACAGAGTCTGGGAACTTCTTTCTGACAAATCCATCCCATGTACTTCCCAGGCCCCAGTCACTACCAAGGATAGGAGATGAGGTGAGAAGGCCTCACAGAAAATTTAACATTCTATGCGTTCATGTGTCTGACAGAGCGTCAAAAACTCCTCCCTAGTGGAAGATTCCCAAATATTAAATTCTTGGATGGTGGATTTATTTATTTCACCACTTCCCATCATTGTCCTCAGTCAATTACAGACTGGATAATGATTTAACTGATCTCTGAACAAGCCAATGTGCCAAGTTCTGCCTCTTACCAAGTTACACTGCAACGTAAAAGGACAGGGGAAGGTCACCTCCATACTGCTGGACAACTTGGATGCAGAGGCACATCCATAAGTTCTACAGTCTTAGGGACAAGTTCAATTATGCAACCTCTCCACTGAGCACAGCCCCAGCAGTTGCTAAGTAAAGTCAACAGTAGATAAAACACTTACATAAACCTACTTCTCCTTCAATTCTTGCTCAAAATTCCTCCCACTGCAACACTAGACTAAGCACTAACAATGAGTATCATTAATTAAATTGTCTTTTAATGGCTCAGGAGGTGGAGTCTGTAAAAAGGAGGAAAGGGACAGAAACCTGGATTTAGAGAATAAGGATTAATTTAGACAAGAAGGATGGATTTTGCTTCATTTTAACCATCTGAAAAAAGTGCATTTGGGCTAAGCTCATTCTTTGTGCTTCAATCAGCCCTTTTCAAACAAAGGAGAGAAGCAGATGCTTACAGAAGATAAAGTTAGATTATCTTACAGGAAAAGTGATTTTGAAACACTTAAATATGACAAGACAAGGACAGAGTATATGAAGAACCATACAGAGATCAAAGAACTATAATTTTTTTCCTTCACAGAAACCCAAACATGAACAGAATGACTTCTCAAGTCTCCTGCCCTCCTCATGGTCTTGCTTGCTAGAATTCAAAGACAAATCCAGCAGCTGCAGATATTATAGGCAGTTCAATGAAAGGTAGAATTAATAAAACACACTTCTTTAATCTGAAGGAACAGCTTGCCTAAACACTGATCCCTGGAAGCCAGGAGGATCTCTAAACAGAACTAACATGGCAGAACAGAAACCACAGCATTGTAGACGGTCCAGGAATGGAAAGATCTTTTGGATTTTGAGCCTCATACAGTTAGGATTCATAAAATTGCCTCTGACTTATTTGCCTGAGCTTTGCATATGTTCACTGGAAAGATCACTTATTCAAGCCTCTCCTGTCAAATGGTGTGATGTTATTTAAAATCAATTAAGTCTTTCTAGGACTTAAGCGCATTTTTTACATCATCTGTGAAGCTTTCTGGACACAAGAATGTTACTGACATCATAATCTGTGGCTGATTCATTAAGTGGTGAGCTGAGAAACATTACAGAATTGAAATGAAAAATTTAGTTAATAAGGAAGAGGTCTGACTATATGATATGAATTAACAGATCATCAAAAATGCATAGGTATGTGATGAGTTCAATACTAATGCAATTTTTAATTGAAAACTGTGATTCTATGGCTATTTGAGAAAATAAATTATAAGAAGTCTTTATGCCTGGTGCGTCTTCCTGCCCTTCCTTCCCTTCCTGATACAGGGAGAGAGAACACACTCTTTAAACTCATGTTCCATTAGCACATCTCACTTGGTAATTGCTTACTCACAAATACAGCAGCCTGATGGGGCCAGTGAAACCACTGTCTGGCAAAAATGCCAAGAGCATAATAAGAACAGACAATCTAAAGGATAACTAAGAAGCAGTAAAAGAATGACCAAGAGTCTATATATCAGTCTGAAACAGCACTTTCACTGTAAGTAGGAAATACTCAATTGCTTGTTTGGACCCTTTATACCTTAGCACAAGACCTTTAGAATCAGGAAATAAAAAGCATTCCTGCTTATATTAATAGATCTGCCAGCTGGGATGCAGAAACAAAGTCAAAACCTTTAATGTGGCCCAGTCAACAGAGATGGAAACATGGCTCTGTCCTAGGCTGATATCAGTGTCAAGAAAAAATATGTCTCTCATAGACATTTTTTTACATATTTAGCCTTTTATTTCTGATGTGGAACATGACTTTTGAAATAAATTTGAAAAAGAAAGAAATCAAGAGGAAGAATTAATGGAAGAGAAGGAGCCCAGGCAATAGGATCCTTGGGATAATCAAACTCCTCCTTGGGATAATCAAACTCCTCCTTAAATAAAAAAAGAAACTGACACAAATGTACATCTTAACTAACAGGGGTGAAATTTACAATCTCCCTTTATCTCATCCTCAAACTCCATAATGGACCTAAAAACTCCTATAAATAATGTTGATTCCAAGTCTACTGCTCTTTAAAGCATTATGCCAATTACAAAGCAATGTGTTTGTTTTTTTTTAAAAAAAATAAGTCATTTTGGAAAACAAAGGGGGATGGGATTATATTGCACTTCTTTGAAAGGGTCTTTCCAGGATTCCTCACTTTTCCCAGAGGACTTGGATGGCTCCTCTGATCTCATCAGAGATGTGGTGAATAACAAAGCTCCCTTTGGGTTACCTTACTGAAAGATGAATGCCTAGAGGTAGAAATGGAGAGTTAGAACTTGCAGTTCCTTTTCCAGCTTGGCATGAACTCTGGTCTATCTGCACCACACCTGGCCTCAACTTTCTGTAACTTCTTCACCTTCTCTGCATGTCATGAGACTTCACTCTCCAAGGTTCATGGTGCAGGCTCCTTCACCCTACAAAAAAAGTGAGACATTTATATACTGGGACTTTGTTTTTCAGTGGAAATAGTTTGGCAGACATCTCTTCAAAAACAGCAATGATGCCTGTGCTAAGTTACTACTCTTTATCTTTTACTTGTCCTGTCAGTTTTCTGGCAGACCACAGTAAATCAGAAGTATTTGGAGTTGCACAAATTATTTTCCAGGCTGTCCTGTCAGAGTTCAGGGCTGGAGCACAGTGAGTAAACAGATGTGATTTGGAACTAGACATGTACTGTCAGACCAGCAACCTGAGCTTTGATGCTCAGAAAATATGCTGTAGGCACTTGCTTTGTGATCTTGTCCTTACACTGTGTAAGAGCCAAAGCCACAGTATGCTGGTCTGTGAAGATACTGCTCAAGTGAACAAAATGACATCTTTTTATATAATCTGACAAATATGCCTTGTGCAATTATTTCCCTATCCAACTAAAAAAAGTTCTTTAATCAAATTTTCTTCAAGTTTGTTTCAGAAGATTATTTGGCACCTCCAAATCAGAAAGACTGACATAAATTGAATGGGAATCTGATACAAGGAGAAACAATTATTTCCTTTCCTAATGGAAGGAGATCATAAAGAAAGTGTTAGGGTTATTTTTTCATTCAGAAATTGACACAAAACAAATTACCTTCTCTAGGAAGGATCTATAGATTTTAGGTATAAACCAGCACTGAGCAGATCACTTGTTATTTCTTCTGCTGCCTCTTTGAGGAGTAAGTCATTGGAGAGTAGTGAATTTCAAGTGGATGCAAAATGGCACTATATTGAGTACTGGTGATTTTCTCATTTAAGAACTGGCTGTCCTCCCATTTTGGAGCATGCAAAAAAATCCACCACCACCACCAAAAAGACAGGGCTCTTACAGTTGTGTGTTTTTGCCTTGAAAATAAAATTTCTGGGAAAAAAAAATCATGTTCACAGACTCTATATCCTTTGCTGAATTCCTGGAAAATTTAAGGGTAAATAAAGATCATTCAGTTCAGCTTTCAAAACAAAACAAAAAACAGTCTTTGGGATGAGTTGCTATCAAAGATTTCTCCTTTCAAACCAGCTAGAAGGGAAGAATTGAAATTAGGAGCATGAAGCTGAAGAGGTGAGCTGCCTCAGAGTCAGGACCCAAGCTTCCCAATGAAAATCAGGAGCAAGCAGCCCTGTGGTGCTTTGTCTAAGGTCTACTCAGCAGCCCTCCTCTGTCTCTCTGTCAGCCTGTTCTCTCTTCTTCAGGTGGAAATTCTGAAAGAAACTGATGGAGGCTATGAAAGCATGGTTCTGAGGAAGATTACATAGGACACTAAGTGAGTTTCTAGAGAGCTTTGGTATGTTTGGGTAGACATGCAGATGGGTGAGCCTCACTCAAAGGTAATTCAGTTCTGTGTTAAACAACCAGTAGAGCAAAGATATTGAGTGTTTGTGCAGGTTGGCTGTAAGTTTCTACTCTCAACAGCTACTTCTTGGACCATTCTTGAGGACCAAGATCTCCTGGAAGCAGAATCTGTGTCCATACTGTTAAATCCCCTTCCTTGCCTATATGTGATGGCTACATGCAAAAGTCTGCTGGAAATGACCTCTGACCTGTGCTAACATCCAAATTATATCAAAGATCTGTTATGGAGTTGGCAATTTTGGGACAAGTGATCCCAGAAGCCATTCTATAATTCAATAGTTACCACAATAAAGTCCTAATGGCCAGAAAACACCCTTTGACAAAGAATTTAAGGGTAGGGCTATACACCATGAAAATCAGATCATCCTGTGCTTTTCAAAACCATAATTCCATGCCACAGTCCTCACTCTGTTTAACCCCATGATTTCTGTGTGAGATTTTTCTGCAGTCACTCCTCTGTAGCCCCTGAAACCTGCTCTGAGCATGCTCCAGTGTTCTGACTGCTAGGTAGTTACAAGAAGATAAGAAATGAAAACACAGCGAAGAAAATAAAAAGAAGGGCATCATGCCAGTATAGCAGAGCAATAATCATGGGACTTTTCTTCAGTAGGGCTTCAGTCTTTGTTTCACACTTCAAAACCAGTGAACATTTCATTACTTATCCTCATGAAGAGACTAGAGAATGGAATCCTCACCTAGAGAAGGATCAGCCTTGCTTTTTCCTCCTAATTTCGTGTGTTTCAAGTGGCTGTGAGCCAGAGGACAGCACCTGAGTTCTATCTGATGTTTCCACTCCAGTCTACTTCCAGCACAACCTCAATAACAATCCGCTATACACCAGACATCACAGCAGAGGGTTCCATCAAAACAGTAAAACACACATATGGTGACAAAATACTTCTGATATCTTTCTACCAACATTCAAAATAATCTGAAGCATTTCATGCATTTAAAGAAGGTTACAGAAGCCTTGCTCCATGTCTTTTATGTTTTCCTAGTCTTTAGGAATGAGGTTTCATAGGCTTAAAAACTAAGGAGGTTTTTAAAAATCCTAAAATTTCTCCTTCCAAAGAGAAAAAAAAAAAAAAAAAAAAAGATAATGTAACTGATGGAGAAAGCAAATCAAATATAAAAAAAATCCACTCTGGGAATAAGTATATCTAGAACTAGTTAGTCCTTTTCCTAACAGCTTGAGCTCAAGGTAAGAAAACACATTTGTAAAAGGTGGTTGCTCAGCTGGTACACCCTGCTGCAGCTTAGTTAACGTAGGCAGACCTGCATCAGAGTTAACAGAACTGCTGACCTACACCCCTTTGACTGATGAGCAGGCTTATTTCTTAATAAAATCTGGAAATATTGATAGCACTGGAGTAGGATTTAACTATTAATGTGCATATTAAAATGTTCGCTTGTCCTGTTTTCTGAAGTAGTGCAAGAACTGTGTCTCTCAGTATTTACTGGCACTTCTAATGTACCTAGAACAAAAATCCCTACAAATCTGTGCACATTAATAACATATTTAACATGCAAAATTATGGTTAAAGATAGAGACTGAGCAATTTGACCCCTATCTGCAGCATGAAAAAGATCCTGGTAAGACCCCAAAATACAATGTCACCAATTTTGTGTTGTTTATAATGTTACAAGTAACGCCATTACTCCCCTGGAGGTCAGAACTGATTGGGAATTTCCTCTCCTGAAACTCACATTGGTAAAGGAGGGTAAAAGCAACCAGTTTTTCCTTTGCCCTGTGATCTGCAGAGGCATTTCAGCAGGGTAAAGCTGTGTTGAGGCTGATGTAACCAGGGAGCTTGCAGTGAGTGAGGACAGACACTGAAGAACATGCTTTGGCCAGAAATGAGCTTACGTTTTTCCACATTTTGGGGTGTTGGGAGAGTTTCCAGCTATGTTTCCAAGAAATGGTAGCTATGGATAAAGCTCTTTTGCATGTGAGGTACAAGGGCTTGATTACAATGAAGCAATAATGAAGCAATAGTGTGCTGGATGTGTGTGCCTGTGCCTCTTTCCAGGTAAGTTATATATATATATATATATTCTATACATATATGTATATATATGAGTGTGTGAGAGTATTGAAATATATGTAAAATCATTAATGTACTGAATTACTCTTCTGAATTATGCTATTTATACAGCAAATATTTACATTGACCTTCCTGATCATATTTTAATGGGAAGAGACATAGGAGATAGTTCTGTCTCTCCCCAGGCTTTGAATTTGGATCAGGTAATCTTCAGGAGATATATCTCATATTTGATTTTAAATATCTGCAGAGATAGAGATTCTTTAATCATTCTTATAAAAATTTGCAGAGCCTAGTGCCATAAAAAATATCATTCCTGAATGGGTAAGACTCTCACAGCAAATAGTTCAAATTATTTCTTCTAGAATGAATTAAATTTGCCTTTATCAAAGCACAGAAACTCTTTGGCCATCATAAATGACCACTCACTTGTCTTTCCTAGGTCTCTATAAAGCTCTTTGGTGTTGGCTAATAGCACAACTTCTGTAAATACTTGTATTACCTTCCAGATTTGCTCCTTCTTTGATCACTACATGCTGCTTCTTTCAAATTTCCAGTACACCTAACAACTATCATGAATGCAACAGCCCTTTAGGCTTTCTAGTGCTTTACTTTATGCTATGCTGAAAAAAAAAGAGAAATCATTATTCTTTGTTTCCAGCTTTTTTTGACAGTTCCAAATTCATGAAAGAGCCTGACATCTCATGTATGACTATTTCAATTCTTTAAAAAGTCTCCTGCAAAGATTCTTCTGAGACTTTTAGAAACTCTGACAAATTGTAGCTGCTACTGTTCCTTTATGCACATTTTAGTTGATATGTTCAAAAGACATATCTGTCATTTTTCCCTTTTGCACAAACTGCTTGTATTAGTGTAGATCACCTGAGGTTCATGAAGGTGCTTGAAATCCAATTTCTCATTTTTGTCTCAACCAGTTTCTTTTCCTGTTATTTTTTGATCAACTTTTAAAAATAGTGACCTTTGAAGTAGCATAAATAGCTTCAATGTGTATTCTGCTTTCTTCAAAACACTATATATGAAAACAAGAGAAAATGTTGTTCCCCTCTCTGAACACATCTGCTTCATTTTACATTACACATCTTGTCTTGATAGCAAAGATTATAAACTTGTCTACACAGCATTTCATAAAAAATTCAAGAACAAAAGAACAAATAACAAAGACCTGTTCCAGTGTTTATTAATTCACATCAAAGTATTCATGATTAATTCAGATATCTGACCAAGGACTGGGAAAAGGGAATTCTGTGAAACATTCTCATATCAAGTTTAGCAACTAAGGCTCAAAAATCTTCATTCATTGGTTAAAAAATACTTCGTATCATAGATGAATCAAAAGAAAGAAAAAGGGATCTCCCAAACACGAGATTTTTAAAGGGAAAAATGAAGAATGGTGACCAGAATGGTGACAGGAATTTAGACCTCCTGGTAGTGAAGTGAATGGAAGCAATTTTCTCCACTTGCCTGTTTCCAGGTCACCTCCAGCATTCCTCTTGTGTGGGCAGGGTGCAGATGTTTTGCCCAGAGTCTGGAGCTGCCGTTTGGCACTGCAAGACATATGCAAAACCTCTCAGGAGCTGCAGGCCTTTGGAAGTTCACTCTGTGCTGCTCACGTGGTAAATCCCTGGCTTTTGCATGTCGGAGGAATTGCCTGACAGACGGCGTTTCTCCCCTTCAGGCTGCTGCCGGAATTCTTCTGCTTGCTTACGAGAACATATGCTTTAAAAAAAAACAAAAACAACAACTTCTCTGCTATTTGGCACCTAAAGCCTTATTTTAATTTCTGGGTGCAGCTTTTTCTCTGAACATATTGTGAAATACCAGTGTGTTACCCATCTGTTCCAACTTGGTGTCTTCAGGGCTGAGAGCTGTAGAGGAAAGGTCATCATTAACTCACCTTAAAAAACTTGATTTGCTTATAAAAATAGTAACTAAGGGAATTAATTGCATTCTTCTCACAGGGCAGGTTATTACCCCTCCTATAACAATAAATAACTTGGGACAAAATCCTCTCTGCAGCCTGTGGAGCTTGAGCAATCTAAATCCCACAAAACTTTCCTTCCATTTTGGGTCAGGCTGATCGCTGATGCAGGGTCTGAGGATCCCCTCAAACCAGACAGACCTGGGGTTTTCAAAGTGATGATATGCACACAAATTGACTGAGGGGTGTTTGACAGGTTTGTGGACTTCAGAGAACATAACATAACATAACATAACATAACATAACATAACATAACATAACATAACATAACATAAAACATAACAGAACAGAACATAAAACATAACATAACATAACATAACATAACATAGCATAACATAACATAATATAACATAACCAAGCATGAGCTTGTGGCCTCCAAACTGAATCAGTGTGACACAGAATTCCCAAGGTAACTCCTGATACAGCTAGAACAGAGAAAGGTCTAGTCATGGAAAATGAGCCCAATGAGTTTCAATGGGTTAAGCTCACTTATCCCTTTGGAAGCTGACTGGGACATGAAGTTTCTGCTTCTTCTATGGGCATGGTATCATTGCCTGATTTCAGGTCTGCCTATTATTTTTGCAGCCTTGTATGAACCTACCCAGTTGAAAAGAGGCATATGGCATTGCTCTGGGCTCCTTCTGGCTGCTGGTGAATCACTTGTCAGTGTAGAGCTCTCTGCACAGTGATGTACAGGGCTCTGCACCACACAGGCCAGGCTCAGATCCACCAGTGTCCCTGACATGACTCATTAGCCCAAAACCCTTCACATCAATGGCTCCTCCAGCTCCAAAGAGCCCAAGACAAAACTCTAACATCCTGCAAACAAAGGGCATCTCAGCAATGCCTGGGCTGACTTCAAATTTGTTAAATGGAGAAGTCCTACAGATCCTAGGAAATAAATCCAGTGTAAAAAAGGATAGATCTTCCCCTGAAATGCTGTCAATCACTGCCCTTGTAAACTGGGACATGGTTTCTCAACCACGTATCTATAGGGAGCTGTGGTAAGATTTTGTGAGTCTTTAAGTAAAAAAAGAACTGACATGCACAATTCTGTAAATCCATTCTGTAAATATGTGTTTAGCTATGCACATGCAGAGTAGCATATGCAAGCAGATATTTAAGTGTGTCTGGGTGTGTGCATGTGTTGGTGGAGATGTGCTTATGGATGCAGGTGCACATCTCTCTACCAGTCAGTTGAATCCAGTGTAACAAAAGCAGGGTAATTTCAAAGACATTATATTCCCACAAGTGTTATGAAAATCAGTAACTGGGTGGAGAAAAATACACCATGGCTACATCTACAGTGGTGAATTAATCATGCCTCATACTGTTCTCTGCTCCTGAAGCCAACTGGCACAGAACACACAGTTTGCATGCTATTAAACTCTTACCCTCCCAGAGAGAATGACCGTGTCCAAGTGCCTATTTTGGTGGACCTTGCCCTCTTCTAACTCCTAAGCAGTTCCTGGGAATTGTTTAAAAGAGTGCTAGTTTTGTCTGGTCAAAACTATGCCAGCCAACATTCTCACAATTTAACAGCATAGTTGGTAAAGTTCCAGTGCTTGGGAACTTTCCTGACTATTGTTTAATTTATTAGTATAGATACAACTTACGTGTGCACCCAGCTGAGAAGCAGGCTGTTCTGTTAATTCAGGCTTTATTAGACACCAGATTATGCTCAGAAAAGCAATGTTTTGACTGCCCTAGCAGAGGGGAACTGCTAAGATCTGAGCTCAGATTTTGCTAGGTGTCAGAGGGAACAACCAGGCAGCACAAACCAGCAGGGAGTTGGGCTTCACTCCTTCCACTCCTCACAGCCTTGCTTGTTCTTCCCCATCACCAGTCAGTGCATTTGCTGCAGGGGAAGCACACGGCCAAGGCTGAGAGAGGCTGTCAGATGGGCTCTGAGAAGCCCACACTGAAATGGCATGTGGCTTCTCAGGGATAAGAGAATCCCCTGCTTTGTGCAGAGGCTGCCTGGAAGCTGGCAGCACACACATCAGGCTCATATTTCTAATGGGTGCTACAGACAGTGCTCCAGAACATCTGAAAGTCCCTGTTTCTGGAACACTTATGCACAAGAGTGGAAGCAAACTTGTCAAACCTTTACCTACAGAAGCTGAATGAAGAAAACTGATGAAGAAAAGCTGAAGAAAAGTCTGAGAACATAACCTTCTGGCAGGAACACCACAAAAGGGACAAAAAGCTATGAATTCTGAGGGAATGAGGAGACCCCTGTTGTCCCATTGGTCCTGAGAGCACTGCCTCTCCTTGTACTTTTCCAGACCTTGTTGCATTTAGGAGCTGCTGTGTGCACAGAGGGGACACCAGTGCCAGAAGCCTGTTCTCCACAAACACCAACACACACTTACCAGACTGATGTGCTCACTGGTCAAAATGGGGAAAAATGAAGAAAAAAATTTGTAATCAGTATCATGAGAAGTTTAAATGAGAATGATCCTAGAGCCAAGTGCTGCCAGAAGCAGAACACTGGGAAGAGATCAATCAAAATATACATAGTCCTTTGTGGGACAGTGGTTGTGAGAGGCCAAAGCAAGACCTTGGTCCCCGTCTATAGATCAGAAACCCAGGGGGTGGTTGGGCACTGGAACAGGATCCCCAGGGAAATGGTCACAGCATAAGCTTGACAGAATTCATGAAGCATTTGGACAATTCTTTCAGGAACATAATGTGATCCTTGGGGTCATCCTCCTGTGCAGATCTAGGAGCAGAACTTGATGATCCTTGTGGGCTTCTTCCAGCTCAGGATAGTCTATGATTCTATGAACCCACTGAGCAATAAAGGAAAGGTCCTGTGCAGAAGAACTTGAAGTATAAATAAACATCTCCTGCAGTGGGTTGAAGGGAGACCTGTGACAGCCACAATTATTTAGCAAGTCTGATAAACCCAAACCTTTGGCTTCCTGACTGTCTGTCTAATGGCTAAGGGACTTGTTTGGGATGTCTGTCAGATGGACAGGGGTGACAGATGGACACACAGAGACAGTCAAATGTGAACGTACACAGAAAGGAAATACTGATGTATATGAGAGAAACATTGAACTTCCTGCTTGTGGGGCTAATGGAAAGCTCTCTGAAAGAAGAGATTTCCAGGGGAAAATGATCTGCAAGATCAGCAGTTTCCGGGAAAGCATCAATTTATTTCAAACGTGATAGGGCATCATAGAAATGCAGTCTTTCAAATTTTTTTACCTCATTTTCTTTCAGAGGTTTCAGCTTTTTGGTTGGAAGTGATAAATCTGAACAGTCAGAATTCTGCCAGGAAATAACTTCAGAACACTTAATTTTCTGAAAAGTTTCCAAAACAGTTTCCACCTGAGTCAGGACAAGAGTGAACTGAGGGTCTGTGGGTGTACTGGGATATTTTTCATCAGTCAACTGTAGTACAACAAGGGGAAATGTACAGCCAGGGTGTGTGAATAAACCAACCAACCAATGCAGCTGCATGGGAATATGTGGCCATACCCTTTGCAAACAAGGCCATGCATGTACATGCCAACACAATCACTTTGCTTGGATTTGCCAGGAGAAAATGGAATGTAAAGTAGTCTGTAAATAACCAATAAATCTTGATCCCAGTATTTTATGTGTTTCTACCTTAGTCAGGAAGGAACTTGGGTTTTTTAAAACCTGAAGATAATGAAACTAGCTCAAATGTGGTGTTTTAGTGGAAGAGAGAATGAAAAGGTTTTGATTGTTCTGCCATTCCCTAGAGAGGGTCTTATCTCCAAATAAAACTTTTTAAGAGCTTCAGCCTCAAAAACAAACACAACCAGAAACTTAGGCAGACTTTCCTGTTTAGTACAGGAACATTTCCAAAAAGTAACATCAACACAAAAAAAAGATAATGTAGGTGACTAAAACAATCAGTCTTATAGCTCCTCTCTGTAATTCCATGCACTATACAAGCTGAATACCTACAGTGTAGGCAATTAGTCTTTGATGTAAAGACTAATTGTTATTTCAAACAGAAAAAGAGACTGCAGTTAGATGGAAGATTCTTTAAGGTTTGGGGCAAAAATTCAGGGGTAAAACTTCCTTTCTCAGCCTCACCCTTATTACCTGAAAAATATTTCCTGTGTTTTCACTGAGACTTGTAGCACTCAGTGCAGATATGTCATAAATCTGGTGAATATGCTCTCTACTCAGAACAGTTTGTTCAGCTCTGGGTCTGTGTTGCAGTGTGCAAAAATTGTCATGGTTTATAGAGAAGCTTGGATAGTATTGAAGGCCTTTTATTTTATCTTTCTTTGTAAGTGGAAAATATGACTTTGCTAAAAGAATGATTCCACTAGGCAGCCCTAAAGGCTGAATGGACTGTAATGTATAGTTGACTTCAGAAGCATAAACAGTTGGTGCTTCATCTTTCTGCCAGGACATTCACTTTCTCCAAAAACACCATCGGTCTCCGTTTGCATGTGTGCACAGCTATAATGCTTGAAGACACTGAGTGAAATGTCATGTATTAAACATTTGTAATTGTTTTCCACTGGACTGTGACCTGAATTTAGTGACATCTGACCGATGACTACTACCAACAGGATATCCCAATGAGTGAGAGGAAGATCCTGTGTCAGTGCATTTGCTGGAGCTAGACCAGCTGCATTTCTCTTTTGTTTAATGTGTTTGAAAGTGTGTAAGGATATCGTCTAAAATGGGGAGAATGCCAGAGCTTATCAGAGAGATAAGAAAGCCACCCAGGATTCCTGGATTTCTTTGTACTTGGGGACACTCATTGCATGATTATGGCAAGCACTGGCTGAGCTGAGACAGTAAAAGCAACTGAGTCTTCAAATCTGTCTTGTTGGTCACTGTAAAGTCCTCATCTTTCCTACTCCTCTGGCACAGCTGACCCGGCAGTCAGGATCAAGATATACTGTGAAATGAAATCCTGAGTTATTTTTATCTCTGCTTCTTTTCTCCAAGGTGACTACTCTTTATAAAGAATCCTGTTACTATCAGGTATTCTTCTCCAAGACTCATTTTCTGATGAGCTAAGAAGAACTGGAATGTAATAGTCATTAATTAGTGTTTCCTTCAAAGTGCTAATGGTCAGCTCCATTGGTCATTTCTCTACCACAATGACCTTGGAGAATTGTTGTATGTCAGGCAGTACAAAGAACTTTTGCTTGATCTTGATCTGAGTACTTTGAAAAGCACTTTAGCAAAGACATACAGTGTGACTGTTTGCAATAGCAGGAGACTGGACTCATAACCCAAAGGGCACTGACCTCTTTCATATTCCTAAAAATGCAAGAGCAGATCTGCCCCAGTTTGAAGTCTTTGGTAGCAACACAGATGTGTTCCCTCAAGGCCTGCAGTCATGTGAGGGCAAAACAATTGCAACAGGACTGTGTGAAAGTGAAGGACTTTTTAATGAACTCCTGGGTCTGGACTGTGCACAGTGCTTGAGTCACATCCATGTATTAAAAAGTTCACCACATTTGTTAGGAAAGAAATGAAATGCACATCTGTGTTCTACTTAATTGTAGAGCCAAGAGTTGTTAGAAGGGACAAAGTTGCATCAATGTAATATTTTGTCAGACTGATGAATTAACAGAGAAGGATAAAGATGATAACAAAAAGAAATTTGGCCTCCAAAATATAAATATTTCATTGTTATGATTATTTCAGTTCTACCTAGAAAGCTTTAACAGGTTGAAGAACTCTTGAAAATAAACAAAATGCTTTCTATCATAAATTGTTTTGTCCTATCTGAGTTCCTTTTCTTACTGTTTCCAGAGCAGTTTCCATACCAAAAATTAGTGAGAAATACCACACTTTATTGACATTAACTCCCTTCCTGTGTTTGCGTGAGGTATTCTTATGACATTTCTCTTCCTTCTTCCAATCAATGAGCATTTAGTGAGAAAACACAGAAATACTTGCCCAAAGCACATTCAGATCAAGGACCAACACAGTCAATCAGTCAGATGGCAGGTCCAGAAATAAGCTCTGATCACAAGACAAGGTGATATGGTGTCTGTAGCACAAGATAAATCTTTTGCTTAGAGACCTCAGCATTTTAGTTTACAGTAGCAATCTTCTTTCAATATGAATTTTCCAATTGTTCCCAGTTGCTGCCCTTTGGTTTATCAGTGCGGAGGGGCCTCAGAACCATGATCTGAACTTGTTCCAGCCAAAACAAAACCAGAAGATTCTGTCTGCAAGTGTTCTCCAGCTGCAAATGGTTGTTCAAACAACAGAGCCAGAAAAGGTTAAATTGCTGTATGGCCTGTGAAGCATATATGAATGGGGGCTAAGAGAACTCAGCACCCAACTTTTTTCTCTACAGATCTGCTGAATCCAGTCTGAATCTGTGCTGGTCCCACTAAGCTCTCCTGGTGGTCAAAGGAAAGAAATGGAAACTTCTGGGACATATGACCTGAATTGTTTTTCATATCAAATTTACATATTAAATTAACCATGCTGCAGAAGCACTCATTTCTCTCCACTGAATTTTGGCAGCTGACTTGGTGGTAACTATTCTTGGTCAGATGGGTTTCACTTTAGACAGTTGTGAAATCCAAGTGCACTGAGAGAATTGTATAGGCTTAAATCCTGATAATTTATTTATTGAATATCTGATTAAATTCACTTGACTGATCCCTTCAGTGACTATTATCATTTATGTGCTCTGTTTGCTGGGTCCCACACCCCTCATTTGCCACTCAATTAACTCAAGTGTTTGGCTATCCAAGCCTTTTCCCACTCTTTTTCTCATGGGAGACCTTGCCCGTGACAGATCGATTTAGACTTATGTTAATGCTGGCAATGGCTTAAAATGCACCAATGACTTCCCTGAAGATTTTAGAAGTCTTAAGACCAAAATTAGTGTTTGTTTTGGGAGATCTGCTGCTCCTTGGAAGAGTCAGTGGGAAAATGCTCAGGGGGATGTCCTGATCTTCCCGACCACAATTAGCATATGTATAAAATTGTCTTACTGGCACGTTTATGCTTTTGGCAGCTTTGATCCTTGCCTCCTCTAGAACCTGTCCTCCTTTCCGTGAAAGCCTGTTCCCCTGTGAGGCTCCACCATCCCTTCCAGGACTGCTGCCCTTCCCCAGGCAGGCGGTGTCACTGTTGAGCTGCTCTTCCTTCCTCAGAGAGGCGCGCACTGAGAGCCAAAGGGATTTGCTCAGAGCACAGGACATGAAAGACTAAAACACGTAGTGTCACCTCAGTGTTGCTAGTGCCAGAACACTTAATCCACTGCTTCTTTTGTAGCTGTGATAGATATTGAGAAATTAGACCCTTCTCAAACCAGTACTGCAAAATACGTGTTAATGACACAGGAACTGTCTTGACCACAGACCAGAGCTACAGGAGAACACATCTCCAGAGGTCAAATAGATTATTTTCTCTGTGGAGTGAGACAAATGGCCCATCAACACGACTACCACCAAAGAATCACTGAAAGAGGAGTTTGGAAAATGGGTTTAGATGAACTAAGACATTTCAGAGTCAGAGGTACAGTTTTATTCACAGCAGCTTGAGCAGGAGGAACTGACCCCAAGGCTGGCCATGTCAAACCTCTGCTGGGTGCTCTGCCCTTCACTGACACACTTTAGTGTTGGGTCCTAACCACAGGTGAGTCCAGGAGACAGCTCTGTTCACTGAGATAATAGTGCCCAGTTAACAAGCAGCTTGCTAAGGACAGATGGGGAATTGCTAGGTCCTCTTACCAGGCATCTCAGACCCTCATCTTTCCGGACAGAGACATCTCCCTTCTAGGCAAAATAACTGGTTGGGATCATTCCTTTCTACCACAACACCAAGACATGAGGTGTCTTAGTGCACTCTAATACTGTGTAGTACAAAAAGTCACTTCTTGATAGCAATGTCTGTGGCTTCACTATCACACTTCTATCCTCATCAAGTTCTATCACATGTCAGTTTTATTAGAGCTCAGCCATGCTGTACTCTTTTGGTAGCTCTGCCATCAGCTGGTATTTTCCTCAGATGTCTTCTGTTCCTTGAACTAACTTTACTTTTTCAGATTGTTTCTGTTTTGTAGGCCTCCAGTTTGAGGACTTTTTTGATTAAAAATGAAATATAGCAGGAGCAACAAAACCGGTCTCTCAAAATTTCTTATTTCCAGTTATTGCCCTACTGTGTCATATATAATTTGAGCCAGTGTTTCAGGGCAAGAACTCCACATTTTATGTTCGTATCCAAGAAAACTTACTTCTTGTGTCAGGGAGATAAGGTACTACACATCTGATAAAAACATATATGAGCTTCATCATGACCATCCCCAACTAAAGAGTGAAATGTCTCAATCTCTAATTAGCCAAAGAATTTTTTATTCCCATGCAGTCTGCATTGACAATATCATTATAGCAAGAAGGGTTCATAGTTGTCACCATCTGACACAGGGGCTGATCAGGGTTTAATAAAGAATGAGTCAAGGCATGGACATACTTGTGCCAAGAGCAGAGTCCTTCCTCATCCTCATTTGAGGAGTGCAGCCAGATGGACTTGGTCCCAGAAGTGTCTGGGTTTAAGACCAAACCGTTTTGTAAGTTAAGTTCAGTGGGAGGAGGAAGAGTGAGAAAGGAAGAAGAGACTGATGTTAAATGACAGGCCAGTGCTTCCAGCACTCACTTCAGCTAGAAAAGACATAGTTCACATCCCTTTTTCAAATCAAGCTAAGCTGACACCAGTCTGCCTCTGCTGTTGTAGCTAAATGCCCTGTTAATATTTATGTCTCGCCTTTGCTCTTATCCTCATAACATTTGAGGGGGGAAAAAGGGTGGACTTTTTTCCCCTACTGTCAGGGCAATACAAAAACATCTTTAGAAAACTTGTTCCTTTTTTTTTATTATTTTTTATTTTGCTCTCTCTATTTTGTGAATGAGAACCCTTTGTTTTAGGCCAACCCCACCTCCAGTTAATGCCAGTTAACAGCATGAACCATTTGTCTTACAGTGGAGTGGAACTGATTGCATCCTACAGAAAGCAGTGCTGCACAAACACACCAGTCTGCTCCTGCTTACAGGATCCAGGGGGTTGATCATCTGTCTGATAAATGTAAAACTTCCCTTTCCTCTCTGCTGAGTGAAACAGCACTGTCCTTGAAAGAAGTGAGGCTTCAGATTAATACTTAGTACTATCTGATCCCTGCCTAAAAAAATACAGCTGTATATTTTCTTGTGGCAATACTATCGTTCAGGCCTTTAATTAGCTGCATCCCTGGACTGTTTTGTTGGTTGTTTTACCGTAATGAGACTTAGCTGAGGCCACAGGTCTTTTGAAATAAGCACCATACAAACAGATCACAAACTGAATGTTCTCTGTCCCAAACAGTGACATGCCAAAGGTCACACTAGAAATTATAGGCAAAGGACAGAACCCAAATCTCCTGTATCCTCAGTCTACTCCATTAATCAAAAGACCTTCTCCCTCTCTCCTTAATTTCTGTGTCTCAGTGACAGTTTTTGCAAAACACAAAATGCAATAAATTACACATGAGATGGAAAATGTGCATTAGCAAGGAACAGAGCTGGGAGTACAATCGTGTGTATTGGTAGGAAGGTTGTTTGGGTTTTTTTGCTGACACAGATGAAATGCAAAATAGGAGAAATCTGGTTAGCCTAAGATGTCACCTGATGCACTGAGGGAATCAGATCAATAAAAAGCTTTATGTTAGACCTTGCATGCCAAGACAGCAGCTATGAAAAGACAATGGTGTATCATGGGAAAAATAAACACATGATTAAATGGATGACTGAAAAAATGAACTTCATGAAGGTTACTGAAAAAATTAAGAGTATTTTTCTGAGATAGAAAAGAAATACTTTCCAAAGAAAAATAATTTTTGCTGAATTAAAAAAAAACAAGCCTTCAAATAAAAACCTTCCTTTCTGCCCAGAGAATCATTTTCACGTTCTCAGGCAGAAACAGAGAAGAATAAAATGTTTTGGTGAATGAAGTCTTCATCAGCCAGATGATTAATAAAGTTGATATCCTTTTAAATTCATGGCTGGGTCTTGCACAGATGGGGGACAGTAAATTCTAGATCATTCTAATGGAGTTTGCATATACATATACTTCCTAAGAGTTAAAGGAGTTTCCCCTCTTCTCTGGGAAAAGTAAATGTGAGATACACATGTGAGACCCTAAAACATCAATACCATTAACAAACAAGGATGAGAGTAACAGAGCTGCCATAGAAAAGGTACTTGTTGATGAAACTGGCTGATGAAAACTGTGGAAAAGGTAAAGAAATTGGCACCTTTCATACAACAATACAAATTGGAGAAGAGCAGCTTGAGACAGTATTTTCAAAGAAAAATTATTCACTACATCATCCCACTACAATCTCCCATAGGCTGATGACTTCAGCACTTTGTGTGTTTTTATTCTTGATGCTGCTCAGAGATGGAAAAGCGTGAGTATTTCAGTTCAGTAGATCAGGAAACTGAGACAGGGAGACTGCATGAGCTGTGTTAAGCCATACAGGAACTCTAGAACTTTGCCAGCAATAACGGAGGGACTACACTCCTCCTTAGCTTCCATCAGAGGTTAAAAGCAGAGTGTTATTTAACTGAGATCAATTTTTGGGGTTGCAAGGTCAGATCACCCAATTGTCCACCAGCCTTAAAGTACAAAGTTTCCAGTGCAGAGTCACACAAGGAATGCACTCATGGCACCTAGGGTCGTGTGCTGTGGAGAAGAAGGGGTGAGAAGCTGCCATCTCAAAATCTTTCTAGTATCACAGCCCTCAGCTGGTGCAGAGAGCACCACCACAAACCTCTGAGATGAAGCAGGATGTCTGTGTCCTCAGCAGTGTCTGGCAGGTGGGTGTCACACAAAAGAGGTGTCACCAGGTCCCGTTGTTGAGGACATGGCTGCTGCCATGATGTAGGGGAGCAGCTCAGTGAACCTCAAATGTAAATGGTGAGATTTGTCTGTTCTTTGCCATAGAAGAGCAGTAAGCCACCAAATTGTTTAGGATCAAGATAGAAAGAATAAAGTCTTGCCAAGAACCTGTTGTGGCTTGCCAACACACCTTCATTTCTGAAAATGGTGACCAAAATATTATTTTGATTCTTAGAATTCTTCCAAAAATAAAACATGTCTTTATATTGGAGGAATAACAGGTTGTCAGATGAGAACTTACATCAGGCCTAATAGAGAGGTACATAAAAGCTTGAATTACTCTTCAAAATTTTCTATTCTTATTTGGTGATAGGAACATAAGACAGAAACCCAACCAGCACCATAACTGGGTAGCAAGGGATATCAGTGTATGCTAACAGCATACTGACACTGTTGAATGAACTCTTTTCATGCTTGTATGCCATGCAGTGCATTGATTCCTCTCAACTGTGTGGACAGCAGTGGAGAAATGCCTGCATCTACACCAGCTAGTTATGGTGTGTGACACCAAACATTCTGCCTCTTTCAACTCTGTCTGCCTATCCAGGAAAACACTGACCATCTGGTCTGACATGTACACAGTCGTGTTTGCAGTTCTAGGGCTGAGCTGGTAAATGTTCCAGCTCACTTAGTCCCTGTTCCCTAGGGAAGTGAAGGCCATAACTGAATTAATGAAGCAATGCTAAAAATAGTAATTTCATAGAATCATAGATTGGTTTGTATTGGAAGAGAACATAAAGGTCCTCTCATTCCAAACATCCCCTATCATGGGCAGGGAACCTTCCTCTAGACCAGCCTGCTCAGAGTCTGGTCATGAACAACTTCAGAGATGGGACATCAACAACTTCTCTGGGCAGCCTGTTCCAGTGCCTCCCCATCCACACAGTAAAGCATTTCTTCCTCAAATCCTATCTAAATCTACCCTTTTTCAGCTTAAAGCCATTCTCCCTTGTCCTGTCACTGCATGCTCTTGTGAAATATCCCTCTTTAACATTCTTGTAAAGCCCCTTTAGGAGCTGGAAGGTGCTGTAAGGTCTCCTCATAGCCTTCTCTTCTGCAGACTGAGCACCACCAATGCCCTCAGTCTGTAACTCAGATCTCTGGATTCAAAGTCCAGAGTGTTGGGAGATGTGAGCATAAACCAGCAAGGACTAACCACAAGGGGACAGACCAAGCTCCACAATCTTTGCCACTTGTCTGCACTCCAAAATAAGAGAGGGAGAAGAGGAAGGAGTGTCAGGCAGACCCTTGGCTCCAGTGGTTTCCTGTGCCTTGTCAAGGTCAGAAGGGCACAGGTCCCTCCCAAAGGAAAGGAGAGAGACACATGGTGTCACAGAACTGCTCTTGGAAATGGAATTTCATGCTGCAGGGTATAAAAGAACCTGCAGAACAACACCCTTCCTCCCTGCAGCATGCCCATGGGCTTCCATCAGTTCCTACCAGCAGCCCCTTTATCTTTCTTCCCTTTCTTTGAGTGACAGAACACAACACCTCAACATCAGAGCTGCCACTAGTGATGCTCAGAACTACTGACTTCAGCAACTCTTCACAGCTCTCCAGCCAGCAGGGGTTTTACTCATTGCACTAGGTGGCAAGACCACAAAAGAACAAAGAGGAAAATGGGTTTCCATGTAATTGTGGAAGGAATGGGGAATGCAGAGCCTGAAAAGCAAAATTACACCCTGAGGCTGTTGTGAGCACTGTTATGCAAATCAGCGTGAAGGCAGGGAGGATTTTTCCTCCAAGATCTTAGCAATGCCCACAAACATCAATTTTTAATTAGAAATTATCTGAAATATTAAACATGCCCATATGTGCACTGAAACACCTGTGAGGGTCCCCATTCCTTCACTGGGTTGGAAAGGACACAGCTCAGTGTCCAGATCCTACAGGGCTCACATGCAATGAGCAGTCCCACCATGGTGAGACAGAGAAGGGCTTTGAGGAGCAGCTGAGGGAATGCTGGATGACACACAAAGATCAGATTTGTTCCCTGTAGAACACACTCCTTGCACATGCTGTGATGAAAGACATTTTTTCATCAAGAAAGCAACAGCAACAGCAATGGCTTTAAAAAGCTCTGAGAAGCTTGTTCAGGAAAATGGTTAAGGTAAACTCATCTTCAAACATTTTGTGAATGTTTGGCCTGGCTTGCAGCTTCTGCTCCACTGAATACCAGCTTCTGTGGTTTCCCCTCACAGACAAATAAATATTCCAAGATCTTACATCTGTCAGTATTTTTATCCCTCTCATGTTCTGGAGTATTTAAGGTATGCTGAAACTTGATGGTGCAGACAAATACATCAAAGCTGTAAGCATCTATATGTTTTCAACACATCTTTTAATACTAGAAGAGTATTTCACCAAAAAAACTCTACCAGGTGAACTCAGTCTCCACTTGACATTAAATCTGGCACTTCACACATAGTTCTTTCTTGTTCATTCTCACAGGAACTCTGAGTCCATCCTGGAGCCATAATAGAAAGGTTACAGCCATACACAAAGAAATTGTGTTCCAACCTTTTCCCTACAAGAAGCTTCCATCTGAAGTTTTTTCTGGAGCCGAGCATGCACTCCAGCCCACTGGTCCTGCTACATTTTTCCCACGTGAATATCCCATGAGTGTCTGTAGCTGAGGAAAATTGTGGCTGTCATGCACAGATATTTTAGCCAGCTTTAGATGTGAGTGGTTCATTCATCCCCAAATACAGGAAAACAACCAGGTGGCAGGTACAGGATTCAAACTCAGCCTGCTACAGAAAACTCTAAATTGCACAAGGCTGAAATCATCCTCTGTTAACAATGAGTTACATCTGACTTGCACTGGCAGGAATGCATTGTACATGGAGTAAAATAGGTCATTAGGGAAAACTGAAAGGGTGGAAGCTGATTGTGAATTTTGATCAAGGTAAAGATTCCTGTATGACATTCTCAGTTCCAAAGGTTTCTAGATACCTAAGCAATTACATTGACTCGTTATTATGAATTTTATCTCTGTTACATCCCTCTAGGGCAAGCAGTATTCTCTTTCCCAGATGGCAAATAACTGTAGTAGATGCACCATAAGTGACCTGAGAACAGGAACATAAATATCTGGGGGTCTAGGCTTCCTGCAGGTTCTTGTGCTGTCCTTTCCTCTCCTCACTTCTTCCACCAGCAGAGTCAGAGCTGCAGCCCGAGCTGTCCCTATCCAAACATCACAGATGTGTTTGCAGACTCAGCTGCACAGTGACACTGCTGGGGTGACACCAAAGGTCACAGGCAGCTCACTCTCTGCACACAGAGAAGCTGCAGCTTCTGGTGGGCTCTGCAGGATGAAGAGCTGGCTGCATAGAGGCAGCTCTGTCTGTCAGCTCCTTCTCAGCCTGCCCTGATAAACTCAGCCAATTACACTAATGGAAAAATTGCATCGAAGTTCTGCCAATGGTGTGGCTTTCCCGTGTTTTTCACCCCTTAATTTCAAAAAATAAATGCTTAGAGGTCACCCTGGCCTGATTAAATCACAGGAATATACAGTGTCTGTTTTCAAAATTTGGTGACTACTAATTAATTTATGTCATCAAACAATTATTTTCTACCTCATTAGCCCATGAAATGTGAAGATTGTGTCAGCACTTTTTCTGGCAGTCTCACACTCATTAGTTTGTAACCTTGTCCAAAAAAAGACAAAGAGAGAGAGAGGGAAAGAGCACTATTCAACAACTTGCAATGTGGTTTTGAAGCAACAGGTGCTGCAAACTGGAATTATTTTCACATTTCCTATGGTGCTAGATGACTGAAGCACCACAAATTGGAAATATCTTTCACTCATGATTTGATGACTAATATATCATGAAAGGGGGAGTGGGGAAGTGAAGCGAAGGACAAGGGGAGGGCTGTTCTGTACACACATACCACAACCGAGCGTCATCATCTACTCAGCCTGAAGGACTCACACAAGGTATTTGGGTCAGGTGACGGGGTTTTCACTTCTCACATTATATGACAAGGATCTGAAACAACTCTGCATGGGAAACTGTGGGACACCACAGCCCAGCTAGCAAGTAGAAATGTAAAGGGAGGTAAACTGAGCTACCCGGCCCAACAAGGCCCTGCCAACATTCATGCACCTCCAAGGAAGTTTCCCACATTTTACTGTATATAAAAATAGCAGATGTTCCTGGTGATCAGTTAAATGTTCCTGAGTAGTAGTCCTTTGTCCCTGACCATTTGCTGGCTTTCAGTATGTTAATTGTTCACTTGATTTATTTTTTAATGTTTCCTTGCCCAGACATTTTTAGTTTATCTGTGTTGAGTGATGCTCCTCACCATTTTAATTTTCAGTTCAGCAGTATCTGAACAGTTGTTCAGCAGTAACACTGGCCTTTTAGTCAGTACAATGCAGAATTCTGCATGGAAAATAGTCTCATTAGAGAACATAATTTTTAAAAAAAATCTGCAAAGGATATCTGTTTGTCAAGAAAATTGAAACATTTGGACAGGGCACAATTTTTCTTCTTGCTGCTCAGCTTGAGATCAATTCTTTGAGTCTGAGTTCCCTTTCTCCCATTTAGAATGATCATTCTTGATGAATTGAATCTTTTCACTTTCCGGGACCCTTCAATCATGGAAGATAAAGCCTACCAAAGAAACAAAACTGAAGTGCAATATGCACAAACTACATTTCTTATTGGCCATCTCAGATCAAATGATACCTCTGACAATAGAATTTTTCTGATCTTAGATACAAAGCCAGCACTGAACTGCTCTGGAGCTGATGACATTCCTGCTTCAAGCAGAGGGTTGGACAGGTGATTTCCAGTATCCCCTCCAAGAAAGCTTTTATGGTTCTCTAAATGTCTAAGTGGTACTGAAGTGACATTGCACCATAATTCATTCAATTTCCTGTCTTCTTATATCCTGATTTGGACAAAAATATTGATGTATTAGAATTAATACATCAATATGTATGTTCAGAGAATTTCTGAACTTTTATGAGAATTACTCAGGTTTTAAACAGGAATTTAACTTGCTTTTTAACTACCACTTAATGGTCATGCCTAGTGGCTAAGAATTCCGGGAAAAATAGCAATTTAAGAGGAGAGAAGGTAATGAGTTCAAGGTAGGCAGTGATACCCTGGGAGAACTGCCTTTGCCACAACCTGGGCAATCCTGACAGATGTACTTTACTTATACCCTGTGCTCCTCAAATATAAAGAAAGGAGAGTTGTCAAATAATATATTTAAATTCCAAAAGTCAGTGATATGAACTTTCCTCACTGTGCCATTAAAAGACACTGGAACATTTTCAGTCAAATGAAATTTATTCCAATTACTCATTGAAGACAAAACACTACAGAAGACATAACACTAAAAAAGATTTTCCAGTGCATAAGGCTGCTACTAAAGCTTAGGGCATCCTGGTCATGTCTGATCTGAGACACAAAAGGACCATTTTCCCCTAAGATTTTTTGAGACTTTTCCATTCTATAAAATTTCTCCCATTTTTTTTTGTCCTAACATCAGTGCCAAATAAACATGAGCTTTGGGGCTTGAGAAGTGACAGACTTACAGAATTGACAGTGTAAAAACGTCATTCAGATTCTGAAATATCAAGTTTTTTTCACTAACTGCACGGGAAAATTCCCTGGTTTAGTAGCTTAAAAATCTAAAGAGATGTGAAACTCAGCAGTTTCCGTTCACAGAATATAATGAAAACATTCTTTTGATTTGCATATGGTCACATTTATATAGCTTCTTTAGAGTTTCATATTCAAAGAAATAAGACATTCTTGTATTAAAATCAAGGTAAAATACTAGGTCCAGTTAACCTAGTGGTATCTTTGAAACTCATTGTTTGGTTGGTTAAAATTTCCCGAAATTGGTAAGTTCTCATCGGTGAATTTCCCTGCAAGTCTTCTGATGTTAATGCCAAAATGTCAAATGATCCACCTCACAGAGGACACTAGATTTTAACTACAGTTAAATAAATAGTTAAAACAAGAAATAAAACAGTCCCTGGTAAAAATTACATAAAATCTAAGGGACTGTAATAGAGAATTATAACACATCTCCACATTTTACGAGTTTTCTCATTAAGCTCCATAGCAGAGATAAACTTCTCAGTTAAATTCTATGGTAGGACTCTAAAGAAAATCTATATTATTTTATCACACCACTGTTTGAATGTTCATGGCAAGATTAGGATACATTATTCTAAGTAGAGTATTAGCATATATTCTACAGACCAATATCTGAAAGTTAGACTTAACCAAAAAAATCCCAGCCTACTTAAAACATTTGAATAGCTGAAATTTCTTACTCAGCTGTACAACGTTCCTATTTGTCTTCCACAAAGAAATTACTGAAAATCATATTTTTTATAAAAAACATGTATTTCTTTCAAAGTACATATTCCTGTTTTTTTTGAAAGCAGTTCTACCTCCTTGCAATCTCTTGTCCTCTTAGATAAGTGTAAATATCCAACAACAAAACTATTTGCAGGAACAAAATCCACCTTGAGACTGACAGCATGCTTAAGCACTATCACTCCAAAGAATGTTCCTGGTGGCATGATAAAAACACCTGAAAATAAGGAGTTAATAAATCAATATCTCTTTGACCATAATACTATGTCACTTCTCTTATAAAGCAGGTTTTTACTTCTTGTGGAAGAGCAGTCCATTTTTTAAAGCAGTGGTACGCTTTTAAGAGTTTGTGGGTGAGATATTGAAAGCCCACAGGTTGTTTTCTTCTGTTTCTTCCATAAATATTTATTTCCAGTAAATAGACAGAATTTCCCAGTGTCCTCAAATAGTCACAACAACAGTCACATCATCAGTCACACTGATGAGTCTTGGCAGGGACTGACGTCTTCAGCACTGGAAAATCAGCCAGCGTTACAAGGAGATCCCCTTGTTTTAAATTATGAAAAACAAGAGAGTTAACAAGATTGGTGTCCCTCCCCCACCATGTCCCATGCTTCCCTCCCCACTACTCATTTAGCAAAAAAAGTACTAAAAAATAAAAGAAGTTCTGTTTTCTACCAACAGGCTTTGAACCCACTCACTTCACCTTCCTGTATATATTTTCTACTGCTTTTTCTGAGCTTTGTACTTCCTGAACCACAGAAGTTCCTACACACTCTGTTTCCTGTCATTAAGATGTGAGTATAAGCTTTAACATAATTTGAGTGTTCAGACCTTCAGTGGACTAATTTTCCTCTCACTTGCGCCAGATTTATCACACTATTATTTTTCAGATGCTTTTTAATTTTACCAGAGTCCACTAGCATGAGGCCTGAACACCTCAGATGAACCAGACTGGAGAAATTGTGCAGTTTGTAGTTACTTTCACTTCCGACACTCATGTGAACACATGTGATGTGGTTTGGGGTGAGGAGATAAGTAGGCAGCATGACGTCCTTGTTGGAGTATATTATTTAAAGTTTATTGCTATGACCAATTTTCCCCCTTCAGCCATGAATTTACCAAGGTGCTCCAACCCATTAATGGCTTCTAGACTGGTTCCATGCCAAAGAAAGGTGAATTACACAACTGCCCTAAACAAACTGGGGCTGGAGATGGAAAATATTTCTCTCTGTGTCTTTCTACAGCACATGTGATGGGATTTATTGCTCCGGGCTGCTCTCTGGCAGATTGCACTACAACAATGATCAACACTTACTGTTTTTATGAGGCCACCACCCACCTGATGCTCAGTGATAAGCAACGCTCAAGAAGTAGGGGGCCACACCATGACTTCCCTTTTCCACTCTCCTCTCTCCATCATTTGTTTGTAGGACATGTTTGACTATGGTAATGTGGGATGGTGCCTCTCTGGACCCTTCCCTTGGGTCTTGCTGTGGCCCAGTTACACCCTGTGCTGTGCACACTGCTGGAAAGGTGGCATTTTCACCTAAGTTTCAACAAATTTGTCAGTGTGCAGTAGGTGTCAGTACTGAGACACATCCCTTTTTAGGTAAGAAATAGCCCTGGTCCTGAAACTGAACTCTGTTCATTTTCCTAGTTCTAACCTGAAGCTTAGCTGGGGGACGTGGGGATTGTGGTGGTCTGCTGCACAGGCTAAACCCCAGCTTTGGTGAGGATAGAGGCAGAACTCTCTGGTGACCACTGTCTGCCTGTAGAGAGCAATTTGCAATTATGATAGCACGTGCCCAAAGTGGTTCACAGTGAGAAGAATCTGAAGATGGGAAAATAACCAAAGTAAAGCAAGAGAGTGCAATTAAACACTGAAATCTGGAGGGAAAAAAAACACAAAAAATTCCAGCATGTTTCCTCATGTCATCCCCCTTTATAAACAAAGCACAAAGACATTGGAAGCTGAAGGTTTGATGAGGATGAAGCTGGAACAAAGACAAGTACTTAAAGAGACAGGGAAGGCCAGAGCCAGTTCATATATGGGGCTGTGGATAGAGGGATTATATACTAGCAAATCAGCTGGAAAATGTCAGGTGATGTTACAGTATACTTGTATCTATTATGCTTCTTTCAGAATAACTATAATGCCATTAAAGGGTGAAATACTAAAATTAAATCCTTCAGAACACTTTCCTGAGCAAAATGAAAAATTAATAACTGGCTACCATCTACATAAGTGATCTTTGTAATGGATCAGGTAGAATATCATTTGAGATTTTTAACTTTTTATTTAAGAGTGGTGAAGGACAGGGGAGCAGATATTTTTCAAGAGACAGTTTAATGCATTTTAATGTTTAATGTTGTTCAGGACATTTGGAAAGTTGCATAAATAGGTCCCATCAAGAACTGTTGAAAGTGAAAATTCTTCCTACTGTGCATACAAATTGCAGTACCAGACCTGAACAGGGATGTGTGTCACTCTGCTGTGGCCTTTGTGTTCTAAAGCTTGCTTGAATTCTTGGATGCCGGATGTTCTTGGAACTGCATAGCTGGATATGTTATATGGATAAAGCTACAGATACAGCTGATGCTAATGTGGTTCAACATATTCTCTAATCTTTCAAAAGTTATATATTGGCAGTCACTGCAGCCACGCTTCCACCAGAAAGTTTTGGGGCACTTGTTCTGCTGACAGTAAAGAGCAAGTTAATTTTAATATACTATTTACTTATTTCTCCCCAGTGGTTGTGTAGATGGTAACTTTATTAGCAGAATAGATTGCACCAGACAAGGACCAGAACAACAAAGATTTCAGCTCATGCAAACAGGTATACTTTTATAAGCAGTTTTTCACTGCTCTTCACTGAGACACAGGGGACTTGCAATATTTTTATGCACTGCTAAAATAGTAACTTATTCCACAGCCTTTCAGTGTGATAACACCTCCCTTGATGTGAAGGTTCTAGGTTCACAGTCATACTTCACCTAGTTCTGACCAGGAACTTTCACTGTCATCCATTACAGATTAGAGCTCTAACAGTAAGTAATTTCTCTAGAGCAAGAAATATTAGTTTTTGAAAGCTGGAAAACTGAAAGAGGCCTGGGGAAGATGCATCTCAGAAGAGTCACACGGTTTGAGTATACATCCAAGACAGATAAAAATGGGGGCTACATTCTGTTTTGAAGTGGGTCAAACAGGAAGTTTGATTGGGCTAAGGGTACATGTTGTTTCCCAAAGAAAGTCATAGACAAGTTTCAGCCACAATGAATCATCACATTCCTCACTGAAAGGGAAAAAAATGTAAAAGAAAAAAAAATAAAAAAAACCCCAAACAAACAAAAAAAAACACCCAAATCCTCCACCACTTCCTTGGAAGATTTCCAGTCAATTCTAGTGTGTGCCTGGTTCACACAGCCTGAATACTGTGGGCATATTTCCATTGACCTCAAAAAGACTTTTCATAAGGCTCAGGTAAATTAAATATGGTTATTGCAAGAAACCTAAGACTTACATAGAGGGAAGAGATACAGAGGGAGAAAAAGGGTGTTCTTAAAATGGGAGGAAACAAGAAGTGTGATAAATCACTCAGGCCACATTTAATTCAGGAAACATGCATTGGGTGTGAAGAAAGTAGAGATCACTGGACACTAAAGCCCACTACTCTCAAATTTCCAAAGATACTGGAGACAGACATTCTGAAATTGGTTTAACTTTGAGTCATCATGTTCCAGTACTTGTAAAAGAGTGGAGAGTAGATGATGAGTGAAATGAATGGTTTTCTTGCCTCAAAACTATCCTGTTCTCTCACACTGAAGGCATGAGTGACTCACAACATAAAAGACATGAGGGTTTAATGTGTAACAAGAAAGAGAGAAGGAAGGGGTACAAAGCTGACCTTTCACACACATTGGGAATGACAGCGGAAAGCTCAATGCACTTCATTCCTTAAAGCACATAGCAAGATAAATACTCAGGACTGACTCTTCTAACAAAAGAATTTCCTTTTTGCTCAAGGTGGTCAAGGGCATTACAGAGGAATCTCTCCAACCTTATCCTTCATATTTGTGGTCAAAGAAGCTTTTGCTGTGGTAGTGGAAAGAGGATGGAGTTACTGAATCATCATTACAGCTATCAAGTCTATGAGAATGCAGAGAGCCTGACCATTGGGGTTTCCAAATCAGGTCAAAAAAGCTTGTTTATTCAATCAAACAAAAAAGTCCAATATGACCCAAAAATGGGTCAACAATAAAAGGTCTGAGATATTGATCTTGAAGAAAGGCTGGGAATGAAGACATGCTGAAAGTTTGGGAACACCTCAAAATTAGCTCGCAAGGCTAGCCTTGTTATTGCCAAAAGCACTGATTCATTGAAAGTAAAATTATTTGAGAAAGCATTTCCACAAATATTTGCATTGTTTCCCTATCAGTTCATGCCAGTTTCAGGCCAGTTCTCAGGCTTCAAGCTTTCCAGCTTTGCAAAGCAGGGGATCCCTAAGTTCCATTCTTTTCTAAAAATGTTTTCACCCAGAGGAGGAGCTGTAAGGCTCAAAAGCCATTCAAGCTTTTACAGATAACTAAGAAATTTGTCAAAGTACTCACAAATCAGGTACTTACTATCCCTTCGCAAATGAATACAAATACTTGTATTATTAAAAATTAACTGAGTGCAGCCAGCTGAATAACTGCAGAAGTGACTTTTATTTAAATCCCTGCATGATATAATTGTCTTTATTGTGCTTATACCACAAACATTGATCATAAAAAAGTGAAAAATACATTTTGTTTAATAACAAGGAGGAAACCCTATGAAAAGTTAATCAAGGATTCTATTTCCTGCTTCAGCCTGTTATTAATGCTGCAGGAGTTTAAATCTTAGAAGACTAAGCATCAAAGATTTTCTAGAGAGAACTAAAGGGAAAACTAGGAGTGCACTAATCCCATTTTACCGATGCAGGGAAACAGAAGCTGCAGAGTTTATGCAGCATCAGTTCACATTAGAAGCTTGTGGTAGGGTACTCTACCCATTTCCTGAGTCAGAGACTCGTGTCTCAGCCACAAGACTATAATTCTTTTCTATAGATACTTTCCCTTAATTCCTGAGGGCTGGAAATGTTTAGTGGACAGAATTACATTTTTGTTGTTCTGCTTTTTTCAGATGCTCTCTATGAAGCAAGATAACCACGTGTTAGAGGAAGGGTCATGTTTCCTGCTGAAATTCTGAACAGTAGAATGTCCAGAATTTGGTTGATGCTGTGGCACACACTTAGTGCTACCAAGGAAATCTTTCTGATTGATATCAAATAGAGAATTTCTCCCATTCACCTTAATTTCACACTCTGTACCTTGAGAGAAAGCAGTGTTTCCTTATAGAGGCACGTTCATATCCGAGGAAGAAAACATAAGAAAAAGTTATTTATATGAATTTGGGATTATTATTCCTATGGGTTTATTAGCTTTAGTCCTCATGAGGAAGAGATATGAATGGAAAGGTTGCTATTACATTTAAATGTGGAGGAGTTCTACTGAGAATGGCTGAAAACAATTTCAGCCTTGTGGAGCACTGACTTCTGTTGAGAGAGACAGGTGTTGGCTCTGTGTCTCTTCCAGGAAAAGTAAGGAGGAGAAGAACTTATGTCTAGTAGTAGGAAGGGTGACAAACTTGTGTCTTCTTCTCCCCTCTTCCCAAAACGTGTGTAGTATATTCTATGTCACACTAAAATTAGTTATTATGTAGCCAAACATAGCTACCATAGCCTCGATGGAATTACAAACAGATCAATCAGAAGAAACAGACTGCAGCCCCAGCTGAATGGAGGCAAGGGGTGGTACTGTGTGTTCCAAAGATGGGATTTTCCCCAGGTGTGCTCTAGTCAACAGAAGCAGTGAGCTTCACCCTGGCAGAGGGACAGAGCTGCAGGGCAATCTTAGCTGTCCTTGGGGTCTGCCCATCTTCTCTGTGGGTGATCAAAGGCACATACATTGACCTGTAAAACTAAATGTTCCCATTACCCAAAATTTGGTTTCATGAACAGCCTCACCATAACATAAAACTAATTTGAAAAAAGGAGAGGTGGCTTAGAATTTTTTATGATGGAATAAGAGCCAAATAATATTGTTATTATGGCCTGTGCAAATAACACCTTAATATCTTCCATCTTCAGGCAGGAGGTAGGGGATTTTAAACTCTACCTGAACACAAACCCCATCCTATGAAGTCACAGACAGGAGGGCTTGCACACAAATGGAGACAGTTCCCTTTGCATAAATTTTGCAAAGTCAGGTTCATTTAGACAGAATTTGCCACCTTGCAAGTGGCCAACGTAAGAAAAGCAAAGGCTTTTCTTCAGCACAGGCTGAACCTGTGCTTGCTCAGTTGTGGACTCAGTTGCTCAGTTGAATGGCCCTAACCAGAAACCAGTAACTTGATGTGTATGTAGTAAAATAACTCCCCCAAATCCTCTGTGCTTTGGATTCATTTTGTGAAATGGAAGTCTTGTTCCATAGCCACCCTCACTGAAAATGCCAGTTCCCTCTGCTCCACAGGCTCACACAAATGCTCACACCTGTAAAATAGACTTTGAAAGCCAAAAACTCCTTTCCTGGATATGTTCCAGCAAAAGAATTAAAACCTTTTGAAATAAAAAAACACAGTTTTGCTCTTTCCCACACTCCATTCCTGATTTCTGGGTTAGGCAGGAGGTAGATAACTTTGACCTATACTCTTATTGCTGCCAGTTTTTTCAACACATTTATTCGTGTTTGCACTGTCTTTGTTTCAGTGATGGGTTGTGTAATGTGAGCAAGCAGAAACCCAACAGGAAGGCTTAGAGTGCTCTGACTTTTTGGCACGATGTGATGCATTGTGAGCTGATTAACTGTTTTCAGTCAAGTCCTTGGAACTAGCATCTGTATGCAGGAGACCAGAGACCTGAATAACCTAAGTTAGAGTGTAGCTGGGACCGTACCATGACTTCATTCATCCCTTGTGCACACGTGCTCGGTGCAGTGAGCATTCAGGACTCACTTGAGTGCATGTCCTGTACTCGAGGGCAGCACCACACCGCCCTTAGCACATGCTGCAGAGCTAAGACAGGGAGCTCCATGCAGGAAAGTGTGTCACATGGACACTAGAAATTACTCATGGACAACAAGGACTTAGCTGCACCTTCACCTTGCTCCACAAACACACACTCTAGCTTCTGAGCACTAAGAACTAAGCATTCCATTGCTGGAGATGTAAAAATAAAATAAAATAAATAATAAGGCTGAGGAAAAAAACTGAGACCTCTTGAATCTATTTGATAATCACATGTAATAATGATACTACCCCAAAGCTGTAATACTGTTGTTTTCCTACCAGATGTCTTCAGCTTTGCTCCTGTGTGCTCACTTCACCTCCCCTGTGACCCCACTGCCTTGGGCTGAGCCCAGTCTTCAGTCACAGACTGAAAGGCTGTGAGGAAGGAAAACCTTGTGACCCCATTTCCTACATGGGGAAGAATATATTTTAAGGGCATTTACCAGCATAACAAATCAGCCTAGCCGACAGCTGTGAAAATTCCACAGTGTGTTTCTCTGTATGATTAGAAGCCAAGATGTGAGTTCCTCATCGATATCAGGGACCAGTAGGATTTCCTTACTTTGCAGGAACCCTGGGAGTAGCTCAGAGATTGTGGTAACAGGGCATCTTAGATGACAGATTGACATACTGCCTCTGGTGGGGAGAGCACAGAACAGGTCTGAGCCATAGGGTTGGTTTCTCAGCTGATTTACTGCCTTCCTATTAATGCAGTTCTGCTGAGGTCTGTGCCATGAGTCAACCAACCAACCGTGAAACAAAGCTCAGTTCCATAGGACTTTACCAGCTACCTTTCCACTGAGTCAGGGATAACAGTCACTGCATTCTGGAAGGTGTTTCAGGGCATTCCTTTTTCTTCTTGTGTCATGGAAGCAGCTCAGCACAGACTCAGGTTTGTTGTTTCTCATGGTTTGTGAAGAGAAGGGCTCCTGAAGTCAAAAGCTGTCAGCACTTTCCAAATGAGGAGTCAAGTACCAGCTGCAAGACTCCTAAATAGAGCTTATCTTGTCAGATACCCAGTTCTGGACTATGGCATGCTCTGTGCAACCCAAAAGCCTTATGCAAGCTGTAGCTCTTGTCCAGTGTAGTGACCAGAAGCACACGTGCTGTCCTGGTGCACTCAGACACAGCAGCTCACCCAGCTCTGGGTGACTGCACACACCATTCAGCACGCTTTATGAAAGGAAAGTTCTGCTTATCAAGCCTGATTTTCTTTTATGACAAGGTAACCCACCCAGCTGATCAAGGGAAGCCAGTCTATGTTATCTTTATGGATTTCAGTAGAGCTTTCCATACTGTCTCACAGGATCCTCTGGATAAACTGTCCAGCACACAGCTGGATAAACACATCCTCAGACAGGTGAGCAACTGGCTCGTGGGTCAGGCATAAAGGATTGTGGTGAATGTGGTGACATCAGACTGAGCACCTGTAGCTAGTGGGGTTCCACAGTGCTCCATCCTTGGTCCTGTGTTCTTCAATATCTTCATTAATTAATAACCTGGGTGCAGGACTGGAAAGGATGCTGAGCAAGTTCACAGATTATACAAAACTGGGGGGAGCTGTTGACTCCCTCAAAGGCACAAAGGCCCTGCAGAAACATCTCACAAATCAGAGGTCTGGGTAATCACCAAACATATGAGGTTCCACAAGGGAAAGTGCTGGATTCTGCACCTGGGATGGGCCAACCCTGGATGTACAGCCAGACTGGGGAATGAGAGGCTGGAAAGCAGAGCCATGAAAAGGGAGCAGGGCTCCTGGTCTGGGGGCAGTTGAACAGAGCCAGCAGTGCCCTGGCAGCCAGGAGGGCCAGCCCTGTCCTGGGGGCATCAGCCCAGCATCGCCAGCCAGGCAAGGGAGGGGATTGTCCTGCTCTGCTCTGGGCTGGGGCAGCCTCACCTCGAGTGCTGGGGCAGTTTTGGGTGGCACAATGTAAGACATTAAACTCTGAGTGTGTCCAAAGGAGGGCAACAAAGATGATGAAGGGCCTCGGGGAGAAACCGTATGAGGAACAGCTGAGGTACATTGTTCTGTTCAGCCAGGAGAAGAAGAGACTGAGGAAAGACTTTATTGAAAGATACAACTTCTCTCTGGTAACCAGTGACAGGACCCAAAGGAATGGCCTGAAATTCTGTCAGAGGAGGTTCAGGTTGGATATTAGAAAATAGTTCTTCACCCAGAGAGTGTTTGGGCACTGGAACAGGTTCCCCAGGGAAGTGGTTGAGCTCCAAGCCTGACAGAGTTCAAGAAGTGTTTAGACAATGCTCTCAGGCACATGGTGTGAGTCTTGGGGATGGTCAGGTGCAGGGCCAGCACTTGGACTCAGTGATCCTTGAAGGTCCCTTCCAACTCAGCACGCTCTGTGATTCTGTGACTCCCTTCTGGACTGAAGAGCCAGATTGTGTTAAAACAACTGCAGCCTCATTGCACCAAAAGGGATACTTAATGCAACTAACTACAGAATTTAGTTTTTAAGTCTATTTCATCCTTTCAAATGCATGTTGCAACACAGTCACCATTAATAAAGCTTAAGTCATCAGATCCTAGCTAAGAATGGAGATGAATTATAGTCTAAGATTCACTACTTAGCATTTTAAGTGCTCCACAGACAGGATCCTGCCTGATCTGCTCAGTGCATTCTCTGTTTTTTGGGGAAGTTTTGCAATCTTATTTAACATGGAGAAGCTCTGTCAGTTCCTACAAGGACTCCTGATGATCTCTGTTTGTCCCTGAGTAACTTTGCTAGTCTGGTTGCTTTTCAACTGTCTGTCAGTCCACAACCTGCAGCACCCCTGAAATAATTGACTGAAAGCCTCACAGTCAAATGGCATCAATCTGGAACCAAGGAGGATATATTTTTATTCAAAACCAACAGAAATAATGGTATTGTAGTATTATTAATAATGGTAATGAAAACTTAGATATGTGGATTCAAGCAATGTGGGGTTGCAGCTTTCTACCTGTTTTCTACCTGTTTCTTTCCTACCAGACAGCAGAATTGTGAGGTCATCTATGAGAAATGTTAGGATAAAACAAACAGATGTTAAGATAAACATTATTAAAAGACTGTAGAATAGCACCAAAGGATATAATAAAGTTTTATTAATAGTTAATAAAGGACTATATATTAATTATATATTCACTATAAGTAGTTAATAAAGCAAAACCTTGCACCCATTTCCTCTTCACTGCTGCAGTCTGGCGTTCTTTAATGTTGTTACACAACCACCCTAGGAGGAAGAAAAGAAAGGTTACTCCACATTTTGTTCATTCACAGAAGGAGAAGTGACTTCCATTCAAATAGAAAGGAGGAAGCTGTTTGCTATAGATCTTGCTCTTCTCTCTCTTAAAACCATCTTCCTCTCCTTTGCCTGAGCTGATGATCATCAGACCGTTTCCTGAATTCAATTCATCTCGCAAGCCTGGAAGACAGCTAACATGGGAAAAGTGTGAATATTTTTCTGCGTGAGTTGACTGGCTTAACCAAACATCAGCTGAGCATCAAAGCATGTAAAGAGCAGGAAAGTCTCAGGTGCAGAAAGGAGAGTTAAGAAAAGAAGGAATGGGTTTGCCTTGTTTCTTTGACAGCAGCTGATAACTTCATTCAGAGACCATATCAGAAAAGGGAACTGAATCTGGTTCGTGCCCTCAACACAGAGTCATCCTATATCTCATATTAGTTATGGCCAGGGCTTAACCCCTCGTGTTCTGAGAAGGATGTTTTATGGTCTGAGCTCACAGGCTGAGCTGGAAGATTCATAGGCACTATTCCTAGGGATACATGTGTATGAGAGAATATCCTACACAGCCCTGAGCAAAAGGGAAGCATGCATTTCCAAGGAAAATGGGAAAATTCAGTCAAACACGAAATGTTATTCAGCAGCTACCTACTATAAATGGCCATTTTATACCCTGGAGAGAAAGAAATCTCTTTTAAAAGCTCAGCTCCTTCATTAAGGTGTTAGCTGTTATTTTAAGGATGCAATTACTTGAAACAGAGGAGATGAATAATATTTTTTTTTTTTTTTATAGAGCATTATTCCAGTAAGGTATACTATTTTGTGACCTCCAGAACAAGTTTTGCTGGCACAAGTGATGTAGTGGCAAACAAGCAATCAGCTCATAATCTGACTTTTCCAAAATAGCCAATGTATTATGCAATGACACACAAAGAAATTCATGCGGAAAACCAAATACACCCCAGACAAAGTCAAAAAAAGCAAAGAGGAAGCTGAAGTTCACAATCCCACTGTTTAATATATAGTAAAACCTGGGGAGAAAAATGTAAAATTATTTAAGTAACTTTAAAATGCTACAAAGCAGGAAAACACCCCAAAGACACAACCTAGTGTTTTTCATCCAAATCACCTTTAAAAAACCCAAACAATGGAATGCAATTTTCCTGCCCAAAACTGCACAGTTAAGGGGTTGATTTTGTTTTCCTCACTTGACCAGGTTTATGCCATTGAGCCTCTTTTTGCAGTTTTTTTTGTCGTGCTCAAAGCATAACAGCCTTTGGTAACAGCAGCACACGCACCACATTATTGCAGCCAGTAGCCCTGTCAATTAAATCACAATGGCTTTAAAAGAAAAACTTGCTTGTTTTCTTCTCTACTTTCTGTTATATTTCCTCCCAGTTCCTGCATCAAATCAAATCATTTAAATACATTGAACCTTCATAATTGCTGGTACCTGTGTGATTTCCTTTTCCTGTTCTGCAGTTCTCCCAAAGCACTTTCTCACTGTGAGATTGGGGTGGTCCTTGGTTGTAGTATAGCCTAACTCAGAATCTGGAGAAGAAAAAGGAGTGACAAGAAGATACAAAGTTCAAGACCCTCCTGCATTTCTCAGGTCAAAGTGCTTCCCCATATTATGCCTGTGCTAACAGAGCTGGACATGGCAGCCAGAGTCCTGCTCCATAAATCCAGGCACTGTGAGATTGCACAGCTGGAGCTACAGATGAGTACTTGCCAGCTGTATGCAAAATGGGGTCTCTCCTGACTTTCCAGGGATTTGTCTAATTTACTGAAACAAAACTTTGCCTCCTTGCTGACTACAAACTATCTCAAAAGAGGTGTAGCCAATGTCTGGCACTCAAACCCTTTGGATCCAGTCCCACATCCACAGTCTTACTAGAGTCCACTTTACTGCTGTGTAACAACTACTTGCTTGGATGAAAAGAAGCTGTACTTTCTCACACTGGGAGAAGCCTAGGCAGTATATTCCATTAAGTTCTATTCATTTTCATCTTGACCTGAATCATGGGGATTGAAGTCTCATCTCCCATGGAGTTCTGTTAACCAGGAGCAACTTCAGTAAGGCCAGTGGGGAATCATCACACAGCCAGGTGCTTTTCCTTCTAGCACAGTTCAGTGGTGAAACTGCTTGAAGACAACAGGGGATTACCTTACCAGGAGGCAGCAGTCATAGATAGATGGATTTTAAAACCTTTCCTTTTGCTCCTACGGGGTTGTGCAAAGTGGTAATAATGAGGCATAATATTGCACTGCACTTCTCTGGCTATTTATTTGTTAAATAAAAGATGAGCAAGGAACATTGTATGTTCTGGGGTGACTTTTTTAGAGGTTCTCTCCCAAATTTGCCCTAAACCAAGACACATGGCCGAGTGGCCACAGCTGAACTATACAGAACTTTGCCCTGTGTATCCCTGAAACATAAATGTCACTTTGGATGTGGGTTTTTTTCCAGTTCTGTGAACTAATGTAACATTTTCATAATGTGAAACAAAGAATGTGTATCAGCTTCCTTCAGTGCAACATCAGGGTTTGCAGGTGCAAAGTCTACCATGTACAGGGCACTACGAGGGGCCAAATCCAGGGCAGTCTTGTCTGTGCAGCCTATTGGAAAATCTGGAGCATATGCTATCCCCCAGGCATCACTTGAGCTAGCGCAGTTTGGCACATTTCCAGATCATGCTACATACCATGAGAGCACTCAAACATTACTGATTGACTGCTCTGTGCTGTCCCTCACCCAGACATTTTAATTCACTGGTACCCTGGGTCCACTTGATTTTGCAGAAGCATTGAACCAGCAGTGGAGCACAACTTGACCATCTACTTACTGACTGAAGGACAATTGGTAAAGAACTTTGAAACTCATAGAGGAAAGATGCTCTGTGAGGAGAAAATGACATGACTGTACCTTGTTCATCACTCTGACAAGCTGTGACTCAAATATACATGTCAAAGACTGAACTGAGTGAAAAGATGTTTTTTTTCAGGATTTTTTTTTCCTTCTGATAAATGATAGCTCCACTTCACTGACTGAAGTCATATAGCATAGAGCACTGCTCAAAATTAAAACCACAGTAGCAGCTGAAGGACTTGATGTGCTAATAGAAATGTCCATACTTTTTGCACTTTATCTTCTCCTCCTTTGAAGAATATAATCTAGAAGAGGGTGAAATTTTAGGCCTTGTTATGATTAGACAGGCACATCACTGTGCCTCACTGAAAAGTGACAGCAGCTAAATAGAGAACAGAAACAAAAGAAAAGGCAAAATTAGATCACAAACATAACCTAAAATATTCTAAGATGGGAAACAAAAAATAAAAATGTGTGAAGGTATATGATTTGCTTGAAAAATGTTGATATGTTCTATAGCATCTATTAAAATATTCTACTTCCTGCTCTCCCCTCCCATCATTCTGAAGGAACTGCAGCCACATAGTCCAATGGTGGTGTGATTTAGACAGAAGTAACCTTTACGAGCCCCAGGAGAGCAGTGGGCACTTCACAGGCACGGGATGAATCATTTCCCATGGACGAGGGACAAGAAGTCAGCTCAGATGGATGGACTGAGAGGGACCAAGGTGATATCAGCCTGACAAGCTGAAGTAGCAGTAATTCACATATCAAATTGCTTCTGAAAGTCTCATTGGTGTTACAGGAGAGGTTTTATGCTGCCTTTTCATCCTGGCTGTTGTGTGACATTTTAAAGAGAGGGACTCAAAGCTCTAATCCCTTTCTGAGAGCAAAAGGATGTTTTAGCAGAAAGAGTTGTCTCTACCTGTCAGATCCATCCACCAGCCTCTTGGCCTGGATTCAGCCATCAGTTCCCTTAAAGGTCTTAGTCCTGTTTCCAACATCTTTAGTAAGTGATTTTTCCTTCCTACCAAATATCTGTTTGGTCCAAGGACCCAGATCAACACAGAGCTTTAATAACATTGTGGGACAACAGTGAGGGAGGTCACAGACTTTACACATATTTTCCACCTTTATATAGAAAATGTATAAGTAAATGTATTTATTTATTTATTTAAGATATATTTTATTTTATTTATGGAAAAAAAAGTATTTTCCATATTTGGGGAAAGAGAACTGATTCCATAACCTGATTCTGAAATCAAGCATCCCCTTGGTCTTTCTGTCACATAATGATTCATCCTTTTGGCAGTAAGCCACTTGGAATGGGACCCTAGGGAGTTTTCTGAGACCAGGTATCTCCTGAGAGGGTCTTGGGAAGATTCCATCTCTTCAGGCAATGCTCAGGATTCTTAGTGCCTTCCATTATGATGGGTGAGTGAGAAATATCTCCTTTTATTCCCTTTTGAACATAGGCATGAAGGAAGGTAAAAACCACTGCTTTTCACATACTGGGACTTTTATGCTGATTACACAAGGTAATATTCAAAGGCCTTTCATAACCCAAGGTAGACCCTTTCTAAGGCACTGTAGCCTTAATTTTCAGTCTAATTTCAGAGTGCTCACTAGTGACCCCAAGGGGAACTCTAACTTTGAACATCCCCTTTCTGTCCCTACTTGGGCTTTTTTAATGCCACATGAATTTCTGTATTTCACAATATCCTGTGCTTGGCTTGGGCAGAAAGAGCTTCATTCCCAGCAGGTACTCTAATGTAAGATGTATTTCTATGTCTGAATTTAGTCCAGTATATCTGACCACTGCAATAACTACTTGGTCCTCTTTCTCATCTTTAGATGAATTCATTCCACTAATTGTGAAAGGGTCATTTCCCTAATTATACCATTTTACCCTTGTTGCCCACACCACATCTTCACAGTTTAGCAATTAATACAAATTGGAGAGTACAGATGAATCACCCAGAAGTTCAATAGCTGCCTGACTTTCCTCATTTGACTTGCAAGAGAGGCTATTTTTTTTTGCTCATACCACACTCCCAGGCCTGAAAAGTGCTCTTCAGCAGAACCACTGTTCTGTGCAAGGCTTGGTTTCCCTGTCAGACCACGAGCAGGAGAGTCTCATTTGTGTGGGCTGTCCCCATTTTCACCTCGGGCTGCACGCTACAGCAGAATAGGAAACATGAGTCAGAAAGGTTAAGGGTTAAACTGTTAAAAACAAAAGAGGAGAAAATTCATTCAGAAAATAGTGGTTTCTAATGGATGAGAGGAAGTACTGTACAATTTCTTGTAAAGTCACAATGGCCAGCTCATCAGAGGAAACCCCTCCTATCAGGGACTTGTACAATGCCTCCTGGAGCCTGAACAGCTGCCAAGTCATGACCATGCAGTTAAGGGACTACAACAAAGAACGTCAAATCAAGGGCACATTTCCATCTTCCTGTCCAGCTAGCTCCCAATCTATTTTTTCTTCTTCCCCTTGCATTTACCTATTTTATAACAACATAAGCCTTCTTAGTGACTTTCCTCTTTTTTTTTTTCTTTTTTTTTTTTTTTCCTATTCCTCTGGCTTTCTTACAAGCTGCAAAAAGAGCTTCTCTACATGGAAGCAAAGCCATGGTTTCCACAAGACTTGCTGAGCCAACCTAATCAGTCACTGATTTGGAAGGAGGTCCTGAAGCAGCTGCCCCATTCTCCCAGCTTGGCTTCATGCTTTTAACTCCTTATGTTGGGTTGGCACTTAGCAGACCTCCTCCCGTGACCTTGTTAACTCAACAGTCTGCTCAAAACCATCACAGCATAAACCCCAGCAGCTTTCTGCTGTGTCAGCCCTCAGAGATGGCGCTGCAAAGCAGAACCAACACAGCACTGGGTGGAGGCCAGAGATGGATGGCCACAAAATCTCTCCCTTTTGGTTGTGAGAAACCAATAATTCAGCACAGCTCTTCAGGAAACCGCAGCTTCAATATGCCTGTGATAGATGCTCATCCTAGATTACAGCATGCTGAGATCCCTACACTGTTTACATACATTTGGTGAAAGGCTGACTTTGTAGGCTCAGAGATGGGGACTTGCCTGGGATTTCTATCTTGGTAGAACTTGTGGAATATTAATTTTAAATAGGTTCTTTAGACCTCTAATTTCTTCCTTCTCCGCTTCCTCTTAAAACCATTTTCTACCACAGAGTTTTCAAGAAAAAGCCAGTGTTGACCTCTCACAACTGTAATTTGCCCTAAATGACCCAAAAGTTGCACAGCCTTGCCCTATTTAACCCAGGTTGTCTCTTCATTTCCTTTGTTATTGCTGCAAACTCTTTGGAGTAAGAATGGTCAATTCCAGCTGAAATGCTTGGTATCCCATAATTTATTATTTTACCACAAAAAATCAATTCCCACAAAGGAAGTTACATGATGGTATTCTCTCCACACCCTTTCTTCATAGCATAGGCATAGGTTTTCCTCATCTGGTTGTTCAAATATCTTCAGAGATGAAATCACCAGAGCTTCTATTTCTCCATTCCAAGCCTTCATTCTTTTCAGTATGAGACTGACCAACATCCCGGTGCTGAATGTTCAGCTTAATTTTCTGTTCCTGATTCTGTTCCTATCACTTCTTTTTCTGTCTTCCACAGACACAGAAAATACAATTTTTTCCTCCTTGTAGCAGTTTCTACACAACTGAAGACTGTTACATTACACCTGAGTTTTCTCTTCTTTAGGGTAAAAGCCTAAAATCTGTCTCAAACTTATCTTACAAGTTCATGTTTTCTAGGTCTCTGGTTGTAAACAATGGGCTTTTTTTCACAGCTTTCTTCTGGAAGCTTGACAATTAGTCTACCACCTTCTGTCTATGCTGTCATGATGGAAAGAGCATTTCTGCACTTACCTGAAGGTTCAGTAGATAGAATATTTATCATAGATCCTAATGAGAAATAAGCTTATCTTTCCCCTTTCCCCCCAACATCAGGGCATTGTCATCTTGTGTGCAGTTAAGGATGCAGTCTAACTCAAAGAAACTGATTTTTGCAGCTTCCTGATTACTTATTCCCCTCAGTGGATGCTTATAATCCTAGATGTATGCTGTAGACTGTTCCTGGGGGATGACTCCAAAGTGCAAAACACAGCACTTCTCTGTTTTTAAATAGCATCATATTTACTTTGGCAAGATCCTCTGCATCTTTATTCTTGTTCTCCATCACACCTGTAGCCTCTTCTGGCCACTGAAATTGGAGGTTTAGTATTTTTTATTGCAGAAGATACATGACAACAGTACAAGATAGAAAACAGCCAGCCCCTTGTAGAAATACACTGAGTACAATTTTCCATTTAGAAATAAATCACAAATAACTGTTTTCTGAAAACAGTATTATAGATAGTTTTGCTTACTACAGTTCTATTTTGCACTATCTATTTGGTATCTATCTTCTATTTTCTAGTCCTCTCATCCATAGAAAGGGCTTATGAGTCAGAGTAAAAGGTCTTACTTGAAAATTAGAATATTTACTGCTTCACCCTTATTCCCAAAGTACCTTACTCTGAGATGGAAGAAATTCAAAAGAGTTTGATATTTTTTTTCAGTTTTATTTTCTTTTCAGTTCCTGCAAGATACAGCACAATTAATTCCCAAAAGGAAGTATAAGTGTCCCCAATTTCTTGAAGGATCTATAGCAATATCAATACAGTCAATGACTGCTTTTCACGAGATTGTTTCACACACTTCACAAGAATGTCCAAATGAAGTAGAAAGCAGTATAACTCAGATGCTGACAATACTCTTAGGCTTTTCCATGACTCAACCTAAATCTAACTTATTGGGCAGCCTTCTGCTGAGTTATTTTTAGCTTTTATCAACTCATGCATTTTCTTCCTGCAAGCTAAGGAAATTTTCACAAAGTCTCTTCAGAGCAGAGGTTGCAAATATGAAGAGAAAAAAAAAGTGTCAAAGATTCCTTAGCAGATATTATTTTATATATATTATATATATATTTTATATATATTTAGCAACAGAGAATGGTGTGGGGTTGTCAAGAGATGTGTGTTGTATGTCACCTTTAATAGTTTTAGAGGTAACAGGTCAGTTGCTGAGTTAGTTTGGTTTGATTTGGGGAGCTTTGGTTGAGCTTTTATTTTCAGCAGAAATTTGTAGGATTTGAGAGACTGTTCAATGGCAGGAAACAGTCCAAATGAATGCAGCAGAAAATGGTCTTCATTTAAAAATTAAAAATGCAGTCCTGACTAAATTTTGAGTGTCTTTTGCAGTAAAACTATTTTCTTCATCTTCACTGATTTGAACTGTAATTGTTAGCAAAGCCATTATTGTTGCATAATTGCTCCTGTCAAGGAGCAATTGCTAGACAGTAACAGAGAAATAATTAAAATAGTACATATTCCTTTGTGGGTCTTGATGTGGACTTCATTAAAAGTGGGCTCCTGGGCTTCTGTGATGCAGATACTCCTTTATTTGCAGTTTTAGACTATGTCACTTCTAAGATTTTTGAAGCAGAGATTGTATCAGTCAGAAGAGACCTATTCACTTGGAAGGAACTACAATGACTGTCTAGTCCAGCCTGACCACTTCAGGGCTGAACAAGAGCTAAAGTGTGTTGTGCAGGGCATTGTCCAAACACCTCTTAAATAAACAGACAGGCTTGAGGCCTTGGGCACCTCTCAAGGAAGCCTGTTCCAGTGTTGGACCACATTCTTGGTATAGAAATCTTTCTAATATTCAGTCAGCAACTCCCCTGTCACAGTTTAGCACCATTCCCACATGTTCTGTCACTGGATTCCAGGTGTGGTGGGCTGACCCTGGCTGAACTCCAGGCACTCACCAAAGCCTCTATGCCAGTCCCCTCCACAGCTGGACAGGGAGAGAGAGCATAACCAAAGTCTCATGGTTGAGATAAGGGCAGGGAGAGATCACCCACTTCAGTTACCTTCATGGGCAAAAGATTTGATTTTAGGGAAATTAGTTTAATTTATTACCAATCAAATTAGAGTAGGATAATGAGGAATAAACTAAAATCTTAAAACACTTTCATCCCTACTCCTTCCTTCTTCCTCATGTCAACTTCACTCCTAACTGCTCTCTTTTTCCCTCCAACAGAGAAAGGGATGGAGAATGGCATCTCTGCTCAGTTCATTACAAATTGTCTCTGCCTCTGCTTCCTCCTCAGGAGAACTCACGCCCTTCTCTTTCTCCAGCATGAGGTTCCTCCCACATGAGACAATCTTTCACAAACTTTTCCCACATGAGTCCTTCCCATGGGCTGCAGTTCCTCATGAATTATTCCGGTGTGGGACACTCCCATGGAGCAGAGTCCTTTAGGAACAGGTTGCTCTGGCATGGGTCCCTTGTGGGGTCACAGGCCCTGCCAGCAAACCTTCTCCAGTTTAGGCTCCCTTCTTCATGGTGCCACAGGTCCTGCAAGGTGTCTGCCACAGTGTGGGCTTCCCACAGAGCCTCATTTGGGCATGCATCTGCTCAGGCGTGGGCTCCTCCACGGGCTGCAGGTGGATGTCTGCTCTCCCATGGACCTGCGTGGGCTCAGGGGCACAGCTGCCTCACCATGGGCTGCACACTGGCCTGCAGAGGAATCTCTGCTGCAGCATCTGGATCACCTTATTCCCCTTCTTCCTCACTGAGCCAGGTGTCTGCAGGGCAGTTTCACTCACGCATTCTCACTCCTCTCTCTGACTGTTGTGCAGCAGTTTATTTCCCACCCTATTAAGTACATTATCCCAGAGGTGCTACCACTCTGGGTGTTAGACATTCCACAGATGGGCATGGGAAAATCTTCTGGCAGCTTCTCAGAAACCCACCTGCAGCTCCCCCAGTACCAAAACTTTACCACACAAACCCAGTGCACAGGAAGAAGAGCTCGGCACCTCCCTCTCCCCTTCCTCTCCTCAGGAAGCTGTGATGAGGCCACACCTCAGCCTTCTTTTCTTCAAACCAGACAAGCCCAGAGTCCTCAGCAACTCCTTACAGGACATGCCATCCAGTTTTACAACCAGCTGTGTTGCCCTCCTCTGGACACTTTCAAGGAGCTTCACATCTTTCTTAAATGGTGTGGGGCACATCAGATTTGGGAGGATTTGATCAAGGTGAGCTCTGAAGACGCACAAGCAGCTGCTGGTGGTGTAGGGGAGCGGGATGCACCCACAGGATGTTGGAAGAACAGTGTCTGCCTCATTCACCAGTGTCACTGTGGCTGCAGGTGATCCTGCAGGGTCAGCTCTGAGTGCCTCACATGAAACAAACCTCTTCTGCTTAAGCTGTAGGTTTGCAGAGGCGTGTGCTGAGGTGCACACCTGAGAGTGTGCCTGTGAGGGATGTGGAGAGTAAATACAAGCCAAAGTAAAAAGCACACTACAGGAAAAACAGCTCCCAATCTCATCTCAGAGTTTAGTTGTGGCAGGGAAGGAGGAAGCAGTGCTTGTGTAATCGATCATAAGGTGTGAGCCAATACTTGCTTACTTGCCAGAGTTCCTCAGAGAAAAGTTTCTCAGCAGTCCCACAGTTTCAGCCTTTAAGCTTCAGAACTCTGTTGCATTATCCCCAGACTCAAACTGCTCTAAGTATGACCTGTGATCTTCATCACCTGACATCCTCTCTCTGTGCATCTCATCTTGCAAGAGGGCTCATTCCAAGATGCACATCAGGACCACCTTACTCCCTTGGTCCCCAACTCATATGTCAGGTCATATGATGAACTAATCACAGAGAATTAATGAACCATAACTCTATGTATGGAAACCCTGGAAACTAAGGAAAGATGAGTGGCTTCTACAGTGTTTACTCCATACAGGTAGAAAAAATTCCAGCCAGGACACATAAAATTGCCTTGGAGCAGGGTTCTTCCCATAATGCAGTACACAAAGGTGATTTGAAGGTGTCTTCTATTTGTTTCTGGTTCCTCTCCCCACACTGTTATTTTATTGCAACCCCAGAAAACAGTGTCTGGGGATAGAGATTGAGCTGGGCATACACTAAAGGCAAGTCCCAATCCTCTCAAAACACCAAACCTCCAATCATACCCAACATTAGTCCGCACTTCATATTCGAAAATCTATCTGCCACTGGCCGCTGAGCACTAAAAATGAGGGTCTTCACACAGATGACGGTCTTTTGAAAAATGCAATTCATTAATTTATTTTGACTAAACTTAGTCTGACACTGAGACACAAGAATGAAAAGAAAGATAAATAAATATATGGATCAATATTTGCTTACACAGTTTAAGCAATTATATTTGAATGGTTCATTTTTCCATCTTATAAGTTAATTAGCATGGTTAATTAAAAAACAGCTAGATTCACTGCACCAGTCCTTTTTCTGCTGACAGAAGTACAAGTTTTGTATTGAACAGGAATCATATTTGGGTGTAAAAACTTTCCCTATGAAGTCAGAAACAATCATTTACCTGTTTGCTGGCAATGTAATTCAAAGTGTCTGATGTCTTCTCTTACAATGCAAGAATAACATAAAAACTATCATATAAACCTCTGTATTTTTATGTGTGTGTGTCTTTTAAGCATGATTTTAAGAAGTGCTGGATGTTGGCTGGATGTTATCTCCTGGATAACATAACTGTAAGCTCTCATCTAACATAACTGGGGGGGAGTTGGTTGGGTATTTTTAATGAAGATACTTAACAGCTAACCCAAGTTCCATCTGTGGTTGTGGTGCATGGATATCCAGCTAGGAGCAGATGAAGGAGACCACTGCTCAGGAAAGCAGTTTCTGAGCTTCTTGGGTGCTTAGAGTTCTGCATTTACCTAGATGAAAAAGGCTCCAAAGCACCAAAGGCCCCAAAGTGTTACTTAAGATCATGAAGTGGTCTCCATTGTGAGATAATACTATTTAATGCATTGATAAAATGTATTCTTCATCCCTTGCATTGATCTGCTTCCTCACTGCTTTGATATTAATGTGGCTACATGGGAAATCATGAAGATGCAGAAAACTAAAGTTTGTCTTTGCTCTGCATTTTTCAAGAGACAGCAATTTCTAGGCTATGTCAACAGATTTGAGTGTTCTGAGATTCCTGAGCAGTCCAGCCTGTGGATGGGATTTGATGTGGGTGTCAGCATGCTCCTGACAATATCTGGGATTTAAATTGACCCTGACCCAATCAGGGTGTTTCCACAGTAGGCTAACCTTGAGTAAAGTGGAATTGATCTAGTGTGGGCTGTTAGATGTGGCATAAATCCAAGCATAACTGCCAAAGAGTTGGATTTCCAAGACTAATGTGGTTGGTTAGAATTTGGAAAGCCTGCTCCTTTCACAATGCAGTCACAATTACAAGTACAGGGATTTGAGACACCCTGGAGAAGAAACTAAAAGAAAGCCAAGGACAAGTGGAGGTCAAGGAAATATTTCTCTGAGAAATAAAGAATCAGCTCCTGCACTTAATTTCTTACTTTCACGTATATGACTAAAACACCTCAGTAATATTAAAAATGGTGCTCAGTGTGATGTATAGCTTAATAGTATCTTTAATCAGTAGAAGCTAGACTTAAATAAATTTTTAGTTCATGGATTATTGCTGGACCATGTAAGTTGAGGAGATAGGTTTTCTGCTGCCAAAGCTTATGACTTATCCAAAGTCAGCAAATAGATAAACTGATGTATGCCTCATCTACAAAAAAAAGAATGTGATTGGGATGAATTCCCAAACAGGTGATTTATGTGAATGATGCAAAAGCCAAGATGTATGGACACAATGACGGAAGAGCAGATTAGTTTTGGCCCAGGTTCAGCAAAGGCACTCCCACAAGTAAAAAGTAGTTACTATGAAACAGATCCAGTGTCAGGAAAACGGGATAATCACCTGGAATTCAGCCCAATTAGTTTCTGTAAGTTCTCATATTCTACATGTACCAGGAATGTAATGGAAGTGACATTTGATAACATTTTATCTGAGCCACAGTCAGCTGGGGCCTGTGCACACAAATAAGGAGCGGAAATGAGTGAAGCAAGAACATTTTTACTCTTTTATTTTTTTTATTTTTTTTTTTATCAACCACAGAAGTCTGTAGGTGTCAAACCTCGTAGCTTTCTCACAGCTTTTCAAAAATGGTATTCTCTTTTTTTTCCATTTAAGAATAGAAACACTCTGTTAGTAAAGTAAATGTGCTCATTTGCATTGTTAAGCAGTACTTCTAAGTGTTTTCAGTACCTTTTCTTAGAAAACAGAAACCTAAAATGAAGAGAAAAATACTCCTTTCCCATCAAAGGCTAACTGATTAATTCTTTGCTTGAATAATATCAAAACAAGAGAATTCATTATGGCCAGATTCAGAAATGGCAAACATCACATTCTGTTTAAGCAATTTATACTACAAGTATTTGTGTGTAATAACATGCAGTTATTATTTAATTTCAGTGCTGATACAAGAGTGTTAGGATGAGGTTGCAAGCCCTTGCATTTCTTACAGCCAGGGATAAATCATGAGTTTGAATATGTAAAAATAACCAATTCAGCCCTAGGAGTTGGGTATTGTTAGGCTAATGGGAACTAATGGAGAAGGTGTCCAAAGGGAGAGCCCTGATCTGTGTCAATTCTTGTAACAGCCAATCCTTACGGAGAGCTCCTTGCTTACTGATGTCACCCTGCCACTTCTGCCCCAAAACCTGAGGGTTCACAGGATGCCAAAAAAGCAGATTTCCCCTCAGACCTTGGCAATCCTTCAAGGTCACTGCGCCAAAATATAGTTTTCCTTTCCAAATAAAAGTTTGTTGGTAAAAGAGCATTGTCTGTCAGAAAGATATTGCCCAATCAGTCCCGCCAACATCACATTGCCTCTGCATGAAGCAGCGTGTCCCAGCCTTGGCCAGGGATGCAGGAAAACACAGCAGGCTGGAATCTGCTGCCTGGTTTTGAGATGTCCCTGCTGCAAACCACCAGGCTGTCATGCAAGTTTCCCACACACCTTCCATTGCAGTGATCTGGCTCTGCTGTCAGCTTCCTGAGGGGCACAGCGCCAGCGCATGCTCCCGGGTGGGTTAGGAAGCTGCATGGAGAAGCACAGGGGCAAACCAGTGCAATTCAGCACTTCTGGACTCTCCAAGAAAAGCAGCATCTTCTTACTGTGTCTTCATTTCCTGCATACATGTCCTGACTCTCCATGCCACCCTTCTGCACTCCTAAGGGGAAGGTTCTACAGCTCATTTCACAGCACATCTTTCTGCAGCCTCCCAGTCTTCCACTGCAGCTACACCAGCCTGTCCCAGTTAAGCCAAGGAATGCATCCCACAACACCTGCAGATGCAGCAAGTGCAATTTGAGGCGTCTTGCTGGTCCTTTCATGCAATATCTTCCTTGTACTTCACCATGATGGATGATTCTGGCTATTAAATTAACAGGTGCGAATGAAAGAACAAGACCTGGAGAAGGAAAAGCAGAGCTATTGCTAGACTTAATTTCAAATTAATATTATTGCAAAATATTTTATTGCTTCTCACTGTGATTTATCAGAAAAAAATTTAAAGGAAGACTGAAAAAGATTCTAGCAACAGTAGGAAATAAGGCATACAGGGAAGCAGGGTATAACTGAATTGTATAAATGTTCTTGATCTTCAATAAGTCATTAACAACAGGGTCATACCGTTTATTTTTTACTGCAGCTGTGATTTTTCGGATTAGTCCTATCAATATTTATTCATGTTTAACAGAAGGCAAACATCCGGTCAGCCCTGGCAAATGTTATCCAGTGAATGGCAATTTCATTACGCTTTAGTCACAGAACAAACGTTTGGTTTCTAACAGGAAGGTGAAAGTACAAAATGGGGAGAGTTGGTTACCACTGTGCCTAATGCCATGATAATTAATCTGTTACAAACCTATGAAGTTCTTAGAGATCCCAGTTATCTCCTGTCAATGTAAGGAGCAAAATTTCTGTTCCTTTCATGGAGGTAGACTGAGCTTTTACCAGAAACGAGGGCTGTATATGGGACTGCTTTATAGGTCAGCAAAAGTGTCTGTAGAAACAGATTTTTCTGCAAACTGCAGTTTCCAGATGAGGTTCCTCTTTCAGAAAATTCGTCTTGGTGTTACTCAATGGGGTTGAAATGCTGAGAAGCAATTTTGATTTTTTCAGTGTCATTTCTCTGAAAGTTTCTCTTTCAGGAAAGACCTTGAAAGTCTCCTGAATTTTTCTGTCATACTGCTACTCAGAACTGCCCGTAACTCTGTAGGTTCTGATATCAAGAGCTAATCTAAATTAGCTCTAAATACCTAAAAACTCTAAATATGACTATATATCTTAAAATAACAAAGCTAACCAGCATGTATATTAGATGGAGCCTAACGAATATGAGACACATTTAGCAGAGTAAACTGAAGGATTTAAGGGGCGCTCTGTCGACTTGGCTGTATGCACAATTCTTCATTGTTGTGTGTCTTCATAGCATTTGAGACACTCACAGTGGCTTCATCCTAACAGCCCCCTGGGATGCAGCAAAGATCTCCCAGTCCTGAGGGGGCTGGGGAAGGAGGAGATGCCAGACAACCTGGCCAGAGGACCTGAGGAGTGGCACACGGCGTCACCTGCTGCTCGCACCTCTTGTGCTCCCCACAGAGCCCCACCCACCTCACCATGGGACTCACAAGTTTTGTATCTTCATCAAAGCACAACTTAAATTAAGTTCTCTTTCTGTGAAATATTTAGGGATGGGTAAATCACCTAGAATCTGAGAAGCAGACAATCATTAAGGAAAATGTGTCTGAGATCCTCGAGTCCAACAATTAACCCAGCACTGCCACATCCACCACCAATCCCTGTTCCCAAGTGCCACACCGATATGTTTTTTGAACACTTCCAAGGATAGTGATTAAATCACTTCCCTAGACTCCAATGCTTGGTAAACTTTTCAATAAAAAAACTGTTCCTAATATCCAGGCCAAACCTCCAACTTGAGGCTGTTTCCTCCTGTTCCATCATTTGTTGCTTAGAAGAGGCTGATGCCCAGCTGGCTACACCCTCCTTTCAGTTGTAGAAAGAAATGAGGTCCTCTCTAAGCCTCTTTCTCTCCAGGCTTAACACCTCCAGCTCCCTCAGCCGCTCCAGATTTGCGCTCTAGATCCTTCACCAGCTTCATCACCCTTCTCTGGACAAGCTCCATCATGTATATGATGGCAAAAACAATAAGGGGCTTTCTAGGAAAGCCTTTCCAGACAGGAGACATAAGCATATGTTGTAGTGAGGCTAGTCTAACTTCAGGAATTTAGACTGGCTTAATATGGTAGAATTGTATAAATAATGGTATCCAAGGTACAGATCATGAATAACATTTTTTAAAAGTCATTATTTTTGGGATTTGACAATACTTTTTCTCTGTCTTATATAAACTTTATGCTACTTAGGGCAGGGAATACTTATAATCTGCTACATGGATTGTATTCAGTTGAAAATCTATGTGAAAAGAAGATTCGTGTCTTTGCTTCCTATTTTGAATATCAAAAACTGCTTAGGTAGACACAATAACGTGAAAACTGATATTAAAGTGAGGAAAAAATTCAGCATAAGTATTCATCTCAGAATGATTTTGACCACAGGAAAGTATTTGATTATGATAGATGAACTGTATTGCCACTCATGTTAATATAGTAGTGTCTAATGATTTTTTTTTTTAAGTATTCATTTTAACACTGCCAATGTTTACTTAGCAGGACATTAATAATGCCAGGATATTTATCATATAGGAAATGGCTAATGAAATCTGCTTCAGCTGTCAGTGGATGTTTATGTTTCAAGGCTGCATTGGATTGTTTATGTAGAATTTAGGGGAGAATGGTAGGTTTTGTTGATGACTAATAATAATAAGAAAGTTAAATGGCAATTATTATGGCTTTTATTGTTATTTATATTATATTAGAACTCATTTGGGCTTCAGATCAATGCTAGAAGCAGCTCAACTCTTTGCTGAAAGATTTAAGGATGAGACAAAATATATTTGGTAGTGATGGGACACAGGACTGGGAGCAAAAGCTGTCCAGCTCTGCAAATAAGCTGATCCACTGCCTACTGCTCCTCTGGTGAGCCCTCCTGCCTAAGTACTCCTTAGGATTTGACATATCTCTTTTTAATGCATGGAGCTTATATAATTTCTGCATATTCTTAAATTCAACATTTAAATCAGGGCCAAACTGCATCCCCTAGTTGATGCTTTTAGAAATACTCTTCTCATTCTTAATGAGTTTTCTCCCAGTGGCTACTTCAAATTGGATGCAAATGTCACAATTTTTAAGCATAACTTACAGAGCTTCTGGGACTTTTCCCCCACAGTGACTGGACCCCATGGTTTGAACAACAGGGATTTAAAGGATATCCCTTTGAAAAGCATAATTGCCTTTGCAATTTATGAAACAAATCACTATAAAATAAATTATATTTTCCATCTTCCTTTGAAAGTCTGAGATCATCATTTGAGGTTTTCCTTCCTTTCTTGAAAAAAGCTTAAAGTGGTACATCCTTGTTGCAAGGACATGTGAGAGCTGCCAGATTGCATCACAACAGGGACAGGAATGAGTGAGGAAACAAGATGGGCTGGGGAGCTGCACCAGTCTTTGGTTGTCCTTCATCCAACCCTAGGCTTGCTCTTCACAAACAAGGGCAAGTATTAACACCTCCCACTGATAAAATGCATAGTTTTGGTCAGGATGCACATGTGGAATTTGATCCAGTATGCCATTGACCAATGTCCAGTGATCTGTCCTTTCCTCTTTTTATATGATAAAAAAATTTTGTAGATCAAAATAAGGATAAAATTATGTCACTCTGGTTATCTTAACTTCATGAAAAGGAGAGTGTATTACCACAGCAAAATATTTCCCTTTGTTAGTTACTCCCAAAGAATGAAATTAAAATTCCAAAGGCAATTCTCTTCCTCATTTTTCCCTAGCCTGGAAATCCCTAGGAGTACAGAATACAGAAATGCTAAAACCAACTTCTGTGCATCCCTGCAACTACCTCCAAAGTCAATAGGAGTCATGGGTGCACAAGGAACTGACTTCCCCATCAACACACTGCAATTTTTAACCATCATTAAATTTAAATCTCTCTAGCATCAATATTTATTCCTGCTAAATATGAAGAATGTTTAGGTTTATGAGTCACCAATTCTTTACCAGTTAGTGCTTGCTCTACAACTTCCACCCCTGAATGGAACTAGAGATTTATACATGATATCAGCACACAAAGTCAACTGCTAGGAACAGGCAACAACAGAATAACAACTGTGGAGATAAAAGCGTGCATCAGTCAGAGTCTGCGCGCTCCACTGTTGTTTCTCTGCTGTTGGTTTTGCAGCAGGCGTGAGTGGTAAATCTCAAAGAGCGTGAATGAGTACAGCAGGATTTGCTCACAATTTGTTCCATGCAAGGCTGAGGTTGCCATGGGAGACAGGAAGCATTTTTTGGGCACTCCCACAGCAGTGAGCTGTTGCCACTGTGCTAACGAGAGGCAGCACGCTGTGTTTCCTTCTGCAGGAGCCTATGAGCTGACTGGCAAAAATGCCCAGGGTGGATGGTGCTTTCCCCCCACTTTCACTTCTTACTTTGGATGCAGCTCAGGGTCCTGGTAAAGAGGACAGGCTGCCCTTTGCTGTAAGGCTGTAGGTTCAGCCTAGTTTCCAGTGAATGCAAGGTCTGCATAATAAAAACCCACTTTACAAAGTGCCATGGTAGTCGTAAGGCTGGAAAGGAATTACAGAGGCAGCTGAGACACAGCTGGAATCCAACAGCCAGGTTGTATTTTTTGCTTTAGTTATTTGGTGAGAGACTGCACACAGGGAAAAGACAGCTCTCAGTGTGACTGTAGCACAGATCAGTGTCTGCCAGCCCAAAATGAGGGCCTTTGTCGCTTCAGGAAGGGTGAAGTGACACCATGGAGAAAATATGACAGCCTTCCTGTTTCTCAGGATGAATAATCCATCATAGCACTTCTGTAAGTCAGGGTGGTGATTGCACCAATGTACTGAGAGCCTCTCCTTGATCAGTGAAGATACCTCATTCTGAAAGGTACCTCTGTAATCCTGTTCTGGGACAGCAGAGTGAGAAGTGACTAATCACTGCCTGAAAAGGTAGCAGGTGAAACAGGAGCAGGCAGCTGCAGATGTTGCTCATCTCTGCTGAAGGACTGAGAAACAGAATTGAAGAATTGCACATAGGAAACAAAGAGGCACACTTCTAGGTAGCTTAAGAAACCACTCTTCTGGTTTCAAAGATCAAACCTTATAAAGGCACTGTAAAGTCTGTGTGGAAAGGTATGGTTCCCCAAGCCAGAGAGACAGAAATAGAAACCCTACAGCTGCCATAAATCTCTTGCTTCCTAAAGTGGTCCCCAAAGGTAAAGATAAATGCTCACAAACAGGAAACTTCATGTTGCAATTGTCTTTATATAGACAAAGGCATCACTTTTCCAGGTCAAGATAATATGCCTTGAAGAAATAAAGCATTTTTTTCCTACTTTATCTTTTCTACAGCCCTCTTCCTTTTCTGTGCTCCTCCCTGAATTGCCAGATATTTTTCTTGCCTGGTAGTTTGGCTTGAGAGACAATGTATTCTCACATCTGCCACTGATAAAACAGGGTATACTTGTCCCCAAGGAATAGCCTTACCTGAGTATGGCAATACATGGAAAATGACAACTGAGTGACATCATTTATTGCTTAGCCCTGACTAAGTTATTCCATAACTAGTAAGTGCAGAATCCTGCATTTAAGGCTATATAAGTTTTCTGCAGTTTTTCCTCATAACTGTGAGGAGATCATATGCTAACTGTATCCTTCATCTGCAGAACACAATTGTAGATAATACAGGAAAGGAGAGGAATACCAGGTATTTATTATTTAGTATGTATCAATCCTAGAAATTAAGCAGAAGGGACATTGATAAAGTACCTGGGTACTTTAAATCAATTAAGCTTCTCATAGTGAAAAGACTTAATGAATGAAAACATCCTCAGTGCTAATTAGCATGTCAAATACAAATCAGAACAACAGCAGAAACAGTCCCTTGGAGATAACACATCTACTCAGAGCACACAGATACAAAATTTAAACTTTTGTTTTCTCCATCCCACTCCTTATTTACACCTACATGCCAACAGGCACTGCTTTCTTTTCCTGCAGCTGATATGCTCTCAGAAGGTAATGGCACTGATATACCAAGTTCTCATTCTACCTGTAATCTCAGTCACATCAGCTCTGGATGTCAGAGAGAACCCTGTTGACCAGCCACTGTGTACCACAGCTGATTTCTTTTTAGTAAATCCTTCGTTACAAGTCAAATAAAGATTTCAGGAAAGAAACATCAGTGAAGAAGCTTACTTCTAGGTAGAATGTTCTGTCTCTGATAAAAAAATCTTATTTTTTCTGAGTTATTCTTTTTTTAGTCTATGGACACAACCTAAAAAGCACTTTCTCACTTTGAGGTGGAAAAATCATTCTGAAGTTGCACAGCTGCCACACAAGTCTACAAAGAAAGCTGATGTTGTATCCCTTGCACTGAAGAACCCACCTCATTCAGCAGCCACTGCACTTCCCTTGCCTTATCTGTGCACCTACTTCCCACTGAGACGTGGGAGTTCATGTGAGTTCGAGATGCATCTGGGAAAAAAACCATCTTTCTTCTTTGTGCAACAGATTAGAAGCTTTTTGCTCATCAGAGAAGAGAGGTTGTTTCTTCCACTTTGCTAACAATAGACCTGGTGGGCTGAAGAGTGCAGTTAATCTGCTCTGACTGCTGCAGCTGTGTGGGAGCACACAGGGGCACAATGCCCTCCTGTAAGGAGATTTTGACTCAGTGAAGCCAAGACTAAAGGTTTAGACAATGCTGACTTAGAAATTTTTGAGGGGTATATTTTTTGTTTTGGGAAATAATCTAAACTGGCACTGAAGGCAGTAGCATGTTTAGTAAGTTAAAGGCATGGGGAGGAGAGTTTGCTTTTCCAGAATCCATTTGAAATCTTGTGGAGATGATACTACAAGAAATAAAGAATCTTCAGAAAACATTTATTTAAATAATCAATATGGTACAACTGAATTGAATGGAAGGACAGAGTGAAGCCAGCTGAGCTCAAGTGCATTACTGCCCATGAGGCTGCATGAGGACTAATGCCCAGGCTCCTGGGTCAGTCCAGAGAAACTCTTCCCTGTCTTCAGACAAGCAGTGAGAAGGGTGCAAACTGCAGTCTCAGGGTGCCTCTCTGTGTTTACTGGACTGGGACCCAGCAGAACAAGTTTAGATAGTCACTTTGGTTAGCTTAAGTTTACATTTTTAGAGTTCATTATAAATAAGGTCTAACTGATATTTTCATATCTTTCTTTTTTTTTTCTCTTCCCTGTATCAGGGCCAAAATCTCTTTCTCTCTGTCAACAGGATATGCAGAAATTTTAATGAATCCATTATTGAGCTAATATATTTTTCAATCAAGAAGTCTGTTGCCCAGCAGTGACTAGTCCTACTTCACAGCTTTCCACCAATTCCATAAATTGCATCAAAGTTTCATCATATCCTAATTCAGGTTTTCTCAGAAATATGACTCATCACTGAAGAATGTTCTGGTCATTAAAAAGATTAAGACATAATATTTTCTTACATTTTTGTGGCTGTTTTCTCTTTTGAACAAAAAATATTATAGGAAATGTCCCTGCTGATTGCAGTTGCTCAGCTTTCCTGTATTTCTCATTTTTTGCTTCTACAATTAACTCCAAAATTTAAAACAAGCTTCTTTGCAGAAAACCTTGATGCTGCAAAAATATTTTGCTGAGAAACACCGCTGGAAAACCGAAAGGATAAATCTTCCTTTGTCCTTCTTCTATTCAAAGTCAAACAGAGGCAGGAGGATGAGAGAAAGTTGTGAGTAATGATCTATGTGAGCTTTGAAACATGAATGTGTTCTCAGCTGAGCCACTGCTGACCACAAAAAGAAGAAGTGACAGCAGGGACAGTTCCACACTTGCCTGCAGCAGCTGGGTCTCAGGCATGAGCACTGTTACACAGCTTATTTTTCTGAGCACACTGTGGAGTCACCCACTATAAGACTTTTCTTTCTTCTGCAACTTGTACTGCTAGCCTTTTCCTCAATAATTCTTTGTCTTTTTTTAAAGGAATCTGATTTATAATCAGAGGATCCCTAACAGCACAAAAATCTCCCCTCAAGCTTTCCCTTCCTTCATGCCAAGTTTTTAGCCTTGCTCCTTTTTCTCCTACTTCTTTCACTGGCTCTCCTCCCATGCCTTGCAGCCAGCACCTTTGAAGAAAGACTCAGCCTCCTCCACCTCGCTCGTTCTCCTGGCTGCTCCTCCTGCTATATAATGGTGCCCATGCACTGAGAGCTGCTCTCCTTCAGTGAACTCTGCTTGTCCTCACATACCCTCAGTACCCTGGGCTTCCCTTCAGACATCCTTCTCCTGTTGCAACATCTTCTTTGTGCAAGGAACATGGGTTCAGTTGGTGTATGCAGGTGCCACCAAGTCTGGATGCAAGGCAGGGTGCAATGGAGCATGGACACTGGCTGTGCAGCTTCCATGGACCTGAAGGAGCTTGTCCAGCTGTAACCCTTTCATCAGAATCACTGGTGTTCCATGTGTGATACTGTGGTTCTGTAATGCTCTTGTCCAGGCTCACCACACTGCCTCCTGGGACTCCTGCAAGCCCATTCCTGCTCTATCAGAAACGCCTTTTCCAGTCTCCCGTCCCTTGCCTCTACCTCACAGGGCCTCACTCACTCCCTCATTGTAACACAGGTTTCCTACTATGTGTTCCTACCTATTCCACTGTCTCCTGCTCTCCCTTATGCCCATTTTCACTCCAAGTCACAGGGTTTTTTTATGTGTTCCTCATGTTACACCTGCTCCAGGTGTAACCCAGCCAGACATGGCAGGGCTCCTGTCTCCTCTCACAGTTGTCTCCTATTTCCACCTCCATGTTTCTGTGCAGTTTTATCCTGTATTCCACTTCCAGTCACTTCTCCAGATGGACTTTCCCTAATGCAACACAGTTGTGGCAACCCTGTGCTCCTCATTCCCTTCTATGTCACTCCCCAGGTGACCTTGGATAATGTTCTCCTTTGTTTCTACGACCCTCTATCTCCACATCCAACCTGCCATCCCTCTCCTAAACTGCTACAGCTTCCCCACTCTCTCCTTGGAAAATTCTGGTCATTTTCTAGGAGTCCGGTTTCCTTACACTGTTCCTGGGCCATTTGTAACAAAATTAGTGCTTACTTGGGCTTCAGAAAGAAAGAAAAAAAATCTTCATTTAACTAATGACATAAGGAAATAAGGAAAGCTGGGACATTAATTTTTCTCTCTGTCAGGCTTTTCCAGGGCTCTGATTTGTATCCATTTTGACAAAGTTGTTCCTACTGATGCCAAAGAATCTCTTGACATTTCTCTAATGGAAAATTACTGTGCTAAACCCAGACAAGCCCAGTGAATTATCTATTTTTATGCAGTGTCCTAAGCATCTGCGTGAGAAGCAAAGGAGCAGTTGGCACCTCAGTGTCTGTTTAGATGGAAAATATATGAATCCCCTCTTCAATTCCTAAAAGGCAAAGGAAGACACACTTTTATCCTCAAGTGCATTGGACAGCAATAGGACAAGCTTCCTGACTTCATGATCAGACGACACCCTCCCACCCTGGGGATAATACCATTGCTAAAATGTTTTAGCACCAGAAACCTCAACAGCAGGACTCAGCAGTTGCCATCACCTTCATACAGCAACAAAGGAAGAAGAGGTGTTGCCCACAGTTGCACAATGGCTTCAGTGATCCTTGTGTGCCCCTTCCAACTCAGGATACTCTATGATTCTATGATTCTTTTTTGCTTTCCAAAGAGAAGACCACTGTCACTTATCCCCTAGGGACTTAGTCTGGGCCTCCATGGATCTCCCATACCCTTTCTTTCATTTTCTCATGTGCCACAGCGATATGCCAAGTTTTAAATCCTTAAGATTAGGGATATCAACAGTACTAGTGCCAAACACTAACAACTCAAGATTAAGGACTCGTTCAACAGTATAACTGAAAAATTTAAGCACTTCTGAGAATTCCAGGTGTGTTGGCTTCACATTTTCAACTGAGATTTTTTTCAGGAACACTGTTCCTGGAGCTGAAAGTCTACAACATTCTTCTAACTTGACTTCTGGTGGGGGTTTTTAACCTGAAAATTTCTCTTTGAAAGGATTAAATTAATCTGGGAAGAACCTCAAGTGTCAGACCAGTCTTCCTTGTTGTAGTGTAAGATCACCTTTAACCAGGTTGTAAGGGTGTATTTTTCACCCAAGCTGAGGTATGTACAACAAAGGTGTCTACATCTTTGATCTCTCATTGGTTTAGGAACTCTAATCTCTGTACAACAAAGGTGTCTACATCTTTGATCTCTCATTGGTTTAGGAACTCTAATCTCTGTGGAAAATAAAATCTAGGGAAAAACTGGTACACCCCAACCCCATATTTGTCTTAGGATGCAATGGATGCACTGTGAGGATCTGCTGACTACGTTTACTGAATTTCCACAGATCAGAGTGGAATTTGAAAACAAACAAAATAAACAAACAAACAGTTAGGTACAGAGACAACCTTGTAGTGTTTAAAACCAGGGAAACCAAAGCCCATTCCACCTGTTTAGGTGTATGTAAACTACTTTTCTTGCTCCAGTGCAGCTGCTGGAGCTTTGGCTGGTAGAGTTTAGGATGCAGTTTGTCCGGTCAGATGTGGACAATTGCGTGCTGATGAGATGGGCCACACCCTAATCTCTGATGATCAATCAATTCTCCAATGTTCTGTAGGGCATATTCTCCAATGTCAAAGCCAACACCATTCCCAAAATCTTTATTTGTTGCTAAGGGTCTTCACATTCCCCCTGTATAATTCATGCTACCACTTTGTACCTTTTACCTCAGAGATTTGGTAGCTTTACGCTACAGACTGAAATTTTCAAAGGAAAGCCCATCAGTCTATTCCCAATACGTTATGGATACATGAAACAGAATATATCCTCCAATCATGTAGCAGTCATTTTCATATTGCAACACTGTGCAATCAAAAATTATAAGTTGACAAAAATTGAGCTATTTTAAAAATTGGTCACTTAAATGCATATATCTTCACCTAATACAAACTTCTAGATCTTCTCTGGAAGCCTTTCTTTTTTTTTTTTTTTTTCATAGTTGGTCTGTGAATATTTTAATTCCAATATGATAAAAACAATTTCTTTTTTTTTTTTTTTTTTTTCATAGTTGGTCTGTGAATATTTTAATTCCAATATGATAAAAACAATTTCTTTCAGCTGAAAATTATGATAGCTATTTCCAGCTTCAAAGTATTATACAGTGTATGCTACACTGGAAAAAAATATTTTTAAAAATCCTATATTTCTGTACTGAAAACATTTTATATGAAAACTATGAACTACTTAAAAGTCTGTTCAATGACATTTCTAGCAGAGAAGCCAGTACCACAAAGTTGTTTTCAGCAACAGCTTCTGTTCCTTTTAACTTCTTCCTGACTGAGCTGTTCTCAAGCCCTGTACATTGGACTAAGCTATAACTTCTTCCCTAACTATTGTCACTTTGTGTCTCTCACAAAAGTTATATGAAGTAAGGAAGAATTACTGTCTACATAAGAATTTGCCATCTTCTTCAAACAGGTGTTGTTTAGCCAAGGAAAATTTAAACTAGTGAAAGCAATGCATATATTACTTCTTTTAAACCAATGTGTTTTTTTTTTCTTTAAGGGTATGTGTATATAGACACATACAGAGATTTTTATGCATATACAAATAACACATTTTCTTTTAGAGTACTCTGTACTGTGAATATAAAATATGGCCCTAAAATCCTATAGAGCTTTTCTGTTATTGACTATAATTTGCTACAATCAGACTGAAATCTTTTGTATATACTTCCTTGATAATCAATTGGTTTGTCCTTGTCCATATTTTTGCTCTTCCCAATATTTATCTATGAATTTAGCCATGAGTCAGTTTTGTCCTGATCCTATTTAACTCCCAATCATTTTCCTTTAAACTTGCAACTTCTCAGGTCACCACTGTCTTAATTTATATCCTATAGGAAGCTATTTACCTGGATATATCAATTTTTTCATTAAAGCCACCTCTGACAGTACTAATACTGTCGTGTAACTACCATCTCTGCATTTGAGATCATATTTACTCTGAGGTACTGACCCTTTAAATTCTGTCCAATTTGTTTTGGTCACTTCATTTGTTTATTTTTTCAGCTCTATAATGAATGAGATCTAGCAAAGAGTATCAAAAGAAGATTTTCAAGAAGTACATACTGTGTGTGCCCTCTCCATGAACACTGCCAGTGGAAAGTCACATATAAAAATAAATGGTCTATTTCCAACTGCTAATAAATATTTGGTTCATTTTGTGAGAAGGAAGCATACACATTGCCTGTGAAAATCAACTAAAGTTCTACAAACACAAGACTTCCAGAATCAGGTACATATGCTCTAGACTGATACTTGGAACATTAAATAGAAATACTCCATAAATTTGACTGTATCTCTTTAGTTTGAACAATCCAGTTGGATTATGCATTAAAATTGTGACACAGATTAAAAAGGAGAATTAATCAGAAAGCTGCTCTGTTTTTCATAGCACTAAAACCATTCAATTTTTTTGTTTTTCCTTATCTTTTTATTCTGAGGCATGCTGGGCATTGTTTTTTATGGAAACTTGGATTAGGTCTATGTTTAGGAACTCACTAAACATGTAGCTAAATAATAAGAAAAAATGCACATATTCTCCTTGAAATCAATGGGCCTGCTTCTAAAATTAAAGTTAAGCATCTGCTTAAGTATTTCTTGGCCTGGGTCTGCAATCCATACACAGATGGACTAACAGTGGTAGTGAGTTTCAAGATGTCATAATGACAAAAAAGCCTCCATTAGATCGTTAATCTATCTAGATATTTATATGGCATCCATCTCTATAAAAACTGCAGTACCTATCTCAGTGCAGCCAAGAGTGAGGTCACACAATTCCCCTGAATCTAGCCTAATTACTGGCTCTTCATTGCTGGCCTTCCAGGGCAGGTAGCTGTGCCACCCTGAATAATTACATGAGCACTCTGCATCCACTGCTCCTGGCTGCTCACAACAACCTCACTGACTTTGCACTGAGGGAAAAGGAGAATTTGTCAAAGACAAATGTGCTGCTCAGCCTAAGGACAGCTTCCAGACAAGGGACAACCTGAAGGAACTGGTGACAAGACCTTCTTAAACCATTCCATCCATAAAAGGCTGTCTCCTTCATGCCACCTCTCTCCAAAATTATGAATGTGTTTCCTGTAAAGCTCCCCCTCTTCCTACCCTTAAGACCTGTTGACTATAAATTATCCCATAGTTCACTAGTTAGCTGGCTTCACATTCATAACACAACAAATATTTCCCCTCCAGCATCTAGTCATGCAGGCTCCATGTGGTATAATTCCTGAAGTAAAGCAGCGATCTTGAAGACAGAAGTTGCTTTCCACTCCACAAAGGAGAAAGGTTTGTTAATCGTGCAACTATTTAAAAGTCACTCCCAAGATGTGCACCTGAGCTCAGAGTCTGTAATTTATAATCTACCCACCCACACACGTGCACTGCAATCAGATCGCTGTTCCCACAGAAAATAAACATGCTGAAACACAAGTCCCAGAACTGTTCCAAGAAGTGATAAAGCATTTAAAAGATACAGGATGATTTCATAACATCTCTTGGTAGCAGAGGGCAGGGGAAAATGTACCCTCACCTGCTGTGGAGTGTTAGCTCAAATGTACAGACACAAGGAGAGAGAGTTTCCTTTGATCTCATCTTTACAAATCAGGCCTTGATATGATAGAAGTAAAGTTCCCAATGCCAAAAGATGAGTGGTTCAAAAAACTCTCTTAGGGAAAGGATAGAGAGCTACTCAAAAAAAACCTCCTCAACGTGTCATTTTCCCATCATACAATGCCTCTAACATCAAGTAAACCTACTTGGGGGTGGGGAGGAACTGACTGCAAACAAACCAGTAAACACAGATTTTGGTAGAACACTCTAACAAGAAACTCAAAATAAAATAGTGTCTTTTAAAACATTCTCAGTGCCTACATGTAGTAGAATGACTGAAGGGCTTTGTGGCAGCCACAGAACATGATCATTTATAATCATGTTATTCCACATAAACTTATTTGTCATGGAACCACACCTCCCAGGAGGCAGTAGTCATTTCCTTGGAAGACTGTGGTTCATCAGGTAACAGCCAGTTACATAATGTGTATCTAGTTCAACTTTTTACCTTTGTTTAGTATGAAGACAAGTGCTGATACACATGCATTTTTCAAAAGGCAATTATTCCATTTTTTCAACTAATTTCAAAAAAGACAGCACCAAATTCCTGTTGGCATTCTAGTGTGTGTCCTCACCAAAATAAATGTGAACTTGAGTGTCCTTTAGTAGGGTAGATAGCTTAAAAGGTTCCTGGCACTGGAGTACCTACACACCTCATAAATATTAATAGAGTTATCCTTCCAACTTTTCTGTGAGTCTTTATTACCCCCATTTTGCAAACTGAGAATTGAATTTCAAAGTCACTTGCCCAAGGCAATACAGGAGTTTTGTACTGGTGCCAGGATGGAGCCCAAATTTCTGGAGTACTGATCCAAAGTGTCTTTTTCTACCCTCTCCTGATAGACACAAATGAAACTTTTGTACCTCAGTATTTTCTGTTGGTCTGCTTCTAAGTTATTGCCTCCTACTTGTGATCATAAAGCATGCCAAAGTGAGCTCTTGTTTTCAGGTAAGAGATAGCACCTCCATCCAAGGGGGCCAGGATTTAATTTGCAGTCTTTCTCTCTCCTTGGCTGTCAGGAAGCACAGCCCCTGAAGAAAAAAGGAGTGCTCTGTGTTGCACAACCTGTAGTGATTGCTCTGGATGATTAAGAAGTGGTATTAATACATTCCATGGATGAACTATCCAATCTTCCTTAGCCTGAGGGACAGAAACTAAAATCCTGGGCCTAGATGGAGAATTCAAGAGACCTGAACAGAATCCCTGGAGAACAAAATAATTTGTTTTCCCTTACTTTGAGTACACTGGCCAAATACGCAAAAGCATGCCAAATGTCCTGTAAATAGGAAAAATAAGCAAATATCACCCAAACAGCCTTTCACACCTCATGTTTTCAGATTGTTTTGGTTCACATCTCTGAAATTTTGCTCTGAATTCATTGCACTCAGAGATGCACACCAATGCCTACACAGAACTGTTGTCCTTATTTCAAGACCAAATAGTCTGATTTTCCTCCTGTACCATAACTATGGCTGGATTTGCTGAAAATTTACTCCAGAATTCAGAAATGTTAACTTACCCAGAAAAAGGTTGAAATTTGTCATTCTAGGCACAGTCAGAAACATGAGCTAGAAGAATTTACAGATCTTCAAGGTGACATCTCAGTCCCTCACACTGCTGAGGGGCTGTTAAGCATCTAATGCACAAAATAGTAAAATATTTATGTCAATATTTTACAACACAATGATAAATTATGTATTTAAGACCCCTTAAGCTGAATATGCACATCTTAATCATAAACTAGTGGTTTAGCAAATATTGCAGTGATTGATATCGAGATTTAAAAACAATGTTCCATAGTTCTCACTTTTGGAAACAGGGGGCTCATGATGCAAATCAGATGCATTTGAGAGCAGAACCAGCCTGAAATATCTGCAGTATTGTCTAGCCTTCATCTTGTAGATATTTATCCCCACTGTCATCATCACATTTTTAAAAAAATCTTCATGCTCTTGTGACTTCCAAGTCCATGACTGCTCCTGTCTCACCTGCATTTGAAATATCTCCTAAATTAACTTGATTAAGTGCTTCTAGCCTAATGGAATACAACTTTCTTTTCCCCCATGGCTTTGAAGCTGTTAAGAGGTAAGAAATCCTTCAGCATTTCGTGGCTTTTTCCACCAGTACATCCAGGTATTCAGACACAAATATCTAGATACCACTTGGCTGATGTTCAGAGAAAATTTTCTACTCTGGGTTTCAGTGTGGCCCTTTACAATGATGGAAACCATCTGTTAAGCTAGGGTGTAGAATGAGTAATCTTCAGAATTTGAGGATACTTTTGTCCTTGAATACTATTTGGTTTCGGGTCCTCAGTCTGGTAGTTTCAAATCACCCTTAGGAAAAAATAACCACAGTTAGAATTAAACTTCATACACACTTTGAACTCATATAGAAACTGGGAATGTTCCTTCACACCAACATTAGACAGAGTCTGTAGGGCACAATCTCCTCCATAATGCTTAGGTCATGTGGGGATATTTCTTTGTATACTTATTAATTAAGGTGTCATGAATTAATTAGGCACAATGCCACTAAAAAAGGTATGATAAGCAGTGCATCTTATATGCTAATAGTATGGGCATCTCTTACATAAGTGAATCATCCCTATTTCCCAAATCAGCAATTTTGCTGTGCCCTGTGGGTGAAAGTCTTTCATAGAAATTATTCCCAGAACTTCTTTAAGAACATCTGAGACAGCACTGTAACACCACTAATTTATCTTTCCACACCTATGTTGGAGCCCGTTTGGCCAAGAGTTCTTTTACTCACGTCTCCACCCCAGGTGTGAGGTCCTACTCCTACCTTTCAACTATCTTTGGGATCATTGCCCTGTCACAGCTCCCTGAAACCACTGCTCCTGATGGAGGCTTTGTACCTCGGCCCAAAGGGCAGTGCTCTGCTCTCAGAGCAACCTCCCTGTTTTCTGAAAGACTACCCAGGAACAGGCACAACTTGAAATGAACCAGACTACCCATTCTTTTCAAAGCTGAGTTTTCTGAGGAGATGAAATTGCAAGCTGTGATGATAAAAAAAAGCAATTCAACTACTAAGAAAGTTACATACTAAAGAAAACCACATCCAAGTGAAAGAAAAATGCTGAAAATGTGATAAGGTTAAATAAAGAAGGTTAAACTGTTAAGCCATGCTAGATATTTCAAGGAGTAAAAATGGAACCTGTAACTATAACATCCTGGCAGGACAAAGCATCCTCTGGTTCCAGGGCACCACCTGGGCAGCAAGTGCTCAGCAGCTCTGAAAATCAAGGCAGTTATTGAGGCAGATAGATGAGGTTGCCTCAGTCCTGAAAGGTTTGCCTTATTTGGGATTTTGTCAGTTTGTTTTCTCGTCCTTTTTTTTCCCTGAGGATTTAATGAAATGATAGTGAGTTAAAAAGTTACCGTGTCTCATCTGCTGTCCTGCTATTCTACACTGTCTCCAGGTCCAGATGAGTTGACTTACTCCTCTCCCAGAGAGAGGCAGGTTCCTTTGTGCTACCTGATGTTATGTATTATCAGCACTTCCTTTCATTGCAAGGCACCTGTGGACATCTACAGTATGAGCACATGTGACCTGAGGCATTTTGGCAAACCTATATGGAAAAAAGTAGGCACCTCTGTATTATGAAGTACCATAGCAGTTTAAAAAATCTGTGTATCACTCTGGGGATCTGCCTCAATTGGAACTTAAGCAAGTAAGTAACTTTTCAGGTCTCATCCAAAATGTTTTGCCTGAGATTGCACAGGAGAGCTACCAAAGTGAACTCCAAGCAGATCAAATTACAGATAAACCTCTACCACTAACACATCCTTTCCTCATTTATTGCTAATTTAATCTCTATATCTGGACTCTGCTCAGCAAGGATTGACAGCAGTGTAAATCACTGCAATAATGCCACTCCAGAAGACACACAAAGTACATTTTTACTTTGCCTAGTAATACATCAAAGTAGAAAGACAGAAGAGCCAAAAGACATTTTTAGGATTGTCCTCACCTGATTTGCTTAAAAAGCATCTGCAGCAAAGTAAGATAGGCTAAAACATTGAAGAAAAAGCCAAATAGGTTGCAGTCCTCTAAACTCAGAATCAGAGGGATCTGCAGGCATCTTTATTGATTTAAATGAGTTTTGTATCAGATCCCTGTACTGTATGGTTAAGAGATTCTGGGCAGGGTGAGCTGTCAAGGAAAGGATGTAGTTAAAATTACATTTTGACAAAAAAGGGAAAAGAAGATTTCCAAAGTACAGAGTGTTTTTGGTGTTACCAGGATGCTTTCTGATCCCCACTGTTCCTGCTGTGCTTTAATTCTTTTGTTACTACGACCACAAACACCTTCCGGGACAGGAAATCCAGTGTCTCTGGAATTATCTTTACACACAATAGACACAGAAAGCATTGTCATCACCTGAGAAGCTCATATAGCTAAAAGGTTTAATTGTAGATACTCTTGGGCTAACAGTGGAGGGTGAAGTAGGCTAACAAAAGAGCTAAGAGAGTGAAAAAGGTAAATACTTTTATAAACAACGTATTTTCTTATTTGGGGGGTTTTTATTAAATTATAATTCTAGTATTCTAAGTTAAAGATCAGCTGGGTCCAGCCAAGTTCACACATGGTAGCAAGGCAGGGCAAGGGCAGAATCCAGGAATCCTACCTGCTCTGTTCAAGAGTGATTAGTCAGACCCTTGGTTCTTCCATAACGTTTTCCACACCCTAACTTTCAAAACACCATTTTAACAAAAGCCATGCAACATTGTTTAGTAGAAGAAAGTAGCTAAGTCATGTCAAAGATCAGTGTCAGAGTAAAATATAATCCAAAATCATGTCCTTATTTGCTTCTGACTGTGCCATTTCATAGTAGCAAAACAAAGCAAAGTAGCAAAAAAAATCATTTAAGTTACAAGACCATAAAATGAAGGAAAACACAAACATGCTAATTAGTAAATGACCCAGATCCAGTTTTTCCTTCTCAGACTACTGCTAGCCATTACCTTAAAGCTTGAATAAGAGATCCATCTGATAGTAAATTGTCATTCAATAGGAATAAGTATTTAGTGTCTCAGTTCAGATTATTCTTTAACAGCATGTACATTCCTCAAATCTGAATTACCTTTGGGTCTTTTACTCTCCTGGTCTCGTCTTCTGAAGCATCAACTGGGTCCTCAATGGATGATTGCAAGGACATAAAGCCTGTCTCCATGTACCCTTTTGCTAAGAGTTTGTAGGAGATAAAACCCACAACCAGACGTGAATCTGGGTGTGTGAGTGATCCACACAACCAGAGGTTCAAATTTAGTCCTCTTTAGAAATGGAGTCCTCTCAAGGGAGATGGCTGTGATTTGGCCAAAGAAAAGCATTGATATAAAGATCACAGAACCTAAATATTAGTCAAAAAAAAGCTGATTAAAACACAGGTCTGAAAGTGAGGACCCTGCTCTCGCACAGAGTTGAATTCCTAAGGTGCACGTATGGGAAGATAGCTTGGGTGGATGCCCTCCTTAGTTCTGGGATTGTTAAGCCCTCAGACTGTTCCCAGACTGGCAGCTTTGGGAAAATACAATCTCCTGGGACATCTGAGGGTTTGGATGTCAGCACTACTAAAGCAAAGCAGAGGTCCTTAAAGTGAACTTTGTACAAAGGTCCTGATGGCAACCTGACAGAGGAGACCATTCTCCAGGGCTAAGAGGAAACTGGGAGCATAGAAACCCTGAAAGCATGATCAAAGTTGATCTTACATATGCTTTTCTTTTTAGACCAAAATATTTCTGTTCTTTAAAATATGAAAAATGTTGTTTTGTTTTTCAACTTCATAGTTCATAAAAAATATGTTATATTTTTGTTTGGAAATAGCAAAGGTTTTCCTCCTCCTCAACTCTTACTCATGACCAGGAGTGTTCTATGATTCTAATCATAGACTAAGGGGATCAGGATAGTTTGGGTTGAAAGGGGCTTTAAAGATCACCAAGTCCCAAATCTCCTGTCATGTCCAGGGATACCTGCCAATTGACCGAGTTGCTCAAAAACCCATCCAGCCTGGCCTTCACATATTCAGGAATGGGGCATCCACAACTGGTCTGGACAACCTGTTCCAGTGTCTTATCACCCTCACAGTGAAGAATTTCTTCTTTATATCTGATCTAAATCCACCCACTTCCAGTTTAAAGCCATTCCCTTTTTGTTCTATTACTACCTGCCTTTGTAAAACAATTTCCTCTCCAAGCTTTCTTGTAGCCCCCTTTAGGTACTGGAAAGCTGGTCTAAGGGCTCTCCAGAGCCTTCCCTTCCCCCCCTGAAAAGCCCCAACTCTTTCAGTCTGTCTTCACAGGAAAGGTGTTCCAGCCGTCTGATCATCTTCATGACCCTCCTCTGCACTTGCTCTGGCAGGTCCAGCAGGTCCAATGTTCTTATGCTGGGGACCCCAGAGCTGGCACAGCACTCCCAGTGTCTTCCCAGCAGAGCACAGGAGAAGGGAGAATCATCTACCTTGACCTGCTGCCCACGCTGGTTTTGATGCAGCCTAGGACAGTGCTGGCTTTCTGGGCTGCCAGAGCACAATGCCAGGTCATGCTGGACTTCTCATCAGCCAAGACCCTCAAGCCCTTCTCCTCAGGGCTACTCTCAGTCTATTTTCTACTCTGCCTGTATTTGTGCTTGGGATTGCCCTGACCCAGGGGCAGGACCTTTCACTTGGCCTTGCTGAACTTCATGAACTTCACAAGTCCCACCTCTCGAGCCTGTCCAGGTCCCTCTGGATAGTGCCCCTTCCCTCTGGCCTCTTGACTGCACCACACAGCTGGGTGACATCAACAGACTTGCTGAGGGTGCACTTGATCCCAGACTATGTCACCAACAAAGATGTAAAACAGCTCTGGTCCCAGTACTGATCCCAAGGAATGTCACCTTTCTACTCTTGGACCTCAAGCCATTAGCTTGGAATTTGATTGCAACTACCCAGTCAAATCCTTATCTACCAAGTGATCCATCCATCAAATCCATGTCCTGCCAGTTTAGAGACAAGAATGTTTTGTGAGACAGCATCAAAAGCTTTGCACAAGCCCAGGTATGTTACACTAAGTTATTAATTTAATAGATTGACCCTGTGACATCTTTCTATTTTTTCCCGTGATAAACTGAGTAAACATGAGGTCACTGCAAGGGCTTGGAAACTGCAGCATGGAGTGGCAAAGTGGCTGAAGTACAGAGAAACTTTTAGAAAATCAGTCCAAGGTAGTCAGCTTCAGTGCTAGTACCAGTTTTCACCTTTGAACAATACTCGTTGCAGAGATCTACTACTACCCCAAAAAAAGCCTGAGACAAAAATCCCTGAAAGCACATAGGATGGAGGAATCTCTGCATACTTACCCTGTTTGTACTCTCTTTTCTAGCTTATACTCTTCCTTTTTTCTCCAATCCAACCTCAGAGACAGGATGCTGGGCTGATCCTGTACAGACCCTCTGATGGCCTTTTACTTATGCTACGTTTCAGAGGAAGTGATTTCCTCTTATTGCCAAACATTGTCAACAAACAGCTCCAAACCCCTCCAAAGCCATTTTCAACAGAGTCAACCTTAGCACTTGCATTCAAGGATTAGTCACAGGCAGCTGGAGTGAAAACAAAGCAAACGTAAACAGGTAATGCTTTTGCCAGAAGTATGTAAGAGCCTGTGTGGGAAAGAATATAAGAGCTTGTGTGATTCTTTTATTAAAATAAAACCTTTCACAACAATTCCTAACATGATTCTTTTCTCTGAAGTATCACCATTCATTAAACAAAGCTTGCCTGTGCAATTATCAAATATGTAAGGCTTGTGATAGCCAGTAGATCCCTCTATGGGTATATTTCAAATTGCTGGTGTTTAATTATTAACTGACTCCATCATGTTTTCTTTTGATACATGTTCTTTATTTCAGAAATACATCCTGCAGTATTAAATGGAAAGATAAGCTCAGTCATGAGTAATACAAAAATCAATTTATGTAGGTTTTCTCACTTCCTGTTTTTTAGTTTTCCCAAATTATTTCCAAGAGAGAGAAAGGAATGAAAATTCACTATGGAAATTTACACTGGGTTTTGTGGCTGAAGGTAGCTCTTCGCCTACCTGCTTTTCATCCCTGGCTTAGTGAGATTGCAAGTATGAAACAAAAAGTGCCATGGCATGAAGGTTTAAAGAAAACAGCACCCTGGAACTGACTGCTACCATAGATATGGACAAAGTATTTTCTAATTTAGAGGGTGTCTTTTAGGCAGTTGTTGTACATCAGGTGACCACTTCATAAAATGCACAAGTCTGATAAACAGGAATGTCAAGGAACTGTTTCATTAGGTGTCAAAAGGGTTTGTCCTGCCATTGCTAAATCAGGTTGTTTTGGCTCAAATTATGATGAAGAAAGAGACACTGGAACTGTTCACAAAACCATCCCCCTGGGGAAGGATCCTGTGTTGGCATCTCCACAGTAGGGTAGCTCACTGCAATGCAGAAGGGACATGTTCACTCTGCTCATTTACCTGAGCCAAAGGCTTCTTCTTTCTCAGAAGAGGTACTGACTGGAGAAGTTCATCACTTTTTCTGAAGTGGTGCTCTTTTGTGGTTAAAAAGTCACAAGAAGAGCTGCTGGAACCCAGCAGTGCTCTTTTCTAGGCAAGAGTCCCAAGGGCAGGCTGTGATTCTGTCTTGAATGTAAGCATAAATGTATATAACTGTAAATGAATACTTAAATATTGAAATAAAACTTAAAGCCCTTCAGTGGGGGTGGAAGATAAAGCATTAACCCAACTGTTCACCCACAAAATGAGGTATCAGGTTTAAAATCTATGCTTTATTTGAGGTTAAAATATCTAAACCCCTTCAAAATATTTTAAGTGAGGGCTTTAAAGAAAAATAGAGATACTCTGTGTGAGTCTTTTGCTAGATTCCTTCACAAAATGATTCTTCCAGAAAAAGCAAAATATTTCTATATAGCCCCTGATTGTTTTACCAAGCATTTTAAAAAACAAAAAAAAAAACCAATCAGGTTTAGGTAAACCTAGAATTTTGGCTTATTCCTGGTGTGAAGCTTCTTGGGAGAGGACTATACCATGAAAAACTATGAGGAGTACAATTTTCCCTTTCTCTATATCTTTTGTCCCAGCAATCCAACATGCACAGATATTCCCACGTAGTCCAGGTGTGTGCTGAAGCAGAAAATTTGCAGACCAAGCACTTGGACTCTGGAGCTGACAGATACCTCAAGATGAACATGGAATGGCTCTATTCCATCTTTAGGAAACTTTCTAGGTGACAGAGACATTCAGCCCAAAGAAAGAAAACTTTTGCTTAATGGTGCATAAAATCTGTACATACCTATCTTAGCACATGAGTTTTCTAGATGTGGAAGAAAGGCAGCTGAGAAATTTCAGTTCCACAGACCAATACCTTCTCATCAGTGAAACAGAATGTCTTTTCTTTGGTATTGAAAATATTTTTTCCAGACTATCTCCCTCCTTTCTCAAAAAATTCAAATAATTTCTCACATGCTGGAAGCTGCAATGTTTCTCCATTCCTTTTGCCTTATGGAGTTTCTAATTCTGAATTAAATATATATAAATTCTAAAAGAACATTTAACCATTGGCTTATCCTCAGAACAAAAAGGCCTCTCTCTAAAGCAACTTGCATGAAATCTCTTGACTCAACAAGTTAACTAACCTTCTTTTGCCTAACCTAACATTTTAGTGCTTGGCAATGATCCAGAGCTTCTGATTAAGAAAAAATATGCTGAAGGGACAGATTATGAAGGTGCTGAGCACCCACAGAACATGCTGATTTAAGCTGAAGTTGCATATCCTGGGCCCCTGGATCATCCTGTCCCATGACGTCTTCAACTCACTTTATCTTGGTGTAACAGAATATCACTTTCACTTGTTTTTATTTTACTGTCTTGAACAATTTAATTCCACAGAACAGTGATGTTTATCTCTTTCTGAGCTGCAGAACACTGTTTTCATTTGAAAAATCAAGTACTTCTACACCTACTTCTCCACACAGAGCCATCACAGGCTTTTGAGATCACACCTGAGCTTTCCACTGCTGCTTTGATTTATTCCAGCTAAAATGAAAAACAGAAACTGGAAGTTTTTATTTCATCTGCTGGACTCCAAATGGGTGATTCAGACCTTGCCATTCATTCCTTGTGCATTTCTCACATCTGAGCAATGTATCTATAAAATGGGGATGGTTTCCTTTCTTCTGTTCTTTCACTCTTTTTCTAAACTACTTGGGCAATAAGGCCTGCAGGAATCTTCAGCTGAGGTCTCCAGGATCCTAATGCTACAATATATTGCTGATTTTTCAAAAACATGTTTAGTTTTTTTGAGTGCTCAAAATGTTGTGTGTAACATCTGTGGGGGCCTCTTTACAGAAATACCAACCTAAAGACCCTGGCAGTGCAAAAGTGCCACAGAGGAATCAGTCTCATGCTTCTCCAGCAGACCACCTCTACCAGGAGAAAAAAGAGCTTGTGCAGACAGAAAGAATCTGATTCCTAGTGGCCAAAGAGACAAACAGTCTCTGAATGACTTGCTGCTCACTGCTGGCTAAATCGTGGCCCCTTGTTGGGAGGAGCAGAAGCTCTCAGGACTAAAACAGTAAAAGGCTTTATCATAATCCAGTCTTCTCTTGTATGTTTTATAGATAATCCATGACAGGACTTAGTTTTCACATTACAAATGGGATGGAAAAAAAATCAATGAAGAAGCTAAAAAGGCAAAAGATAACACCTTAGAAATCATTGGGAGTGCCTCAGTGAAAGCCACAGGGGTGGAAGGAAACACTGAATGTTCATGTCTTCCTGTGCTTCAAAGCCATTTTCTTTCCACTTGGCTTTAAAGAATGTCATTTTGGCTGGCTTCATGACTCTTATATCAGGAGAAATAGTGTGCCTTTCACAATGATTCTGTGCTGAGACACACCTCAAAGCTAGAGGGGAGCAAAGAGAGAGGAAATAAAGCTTTAACTCAGAAGAAAATCAAAACAGGAATTTTTTGTAATTCTTATTTTTTTATTTCCCTTTTATTATTGATGGCAGGGTATTGGAGGGGGGGTGGGAATGGTTGGAATAACTGATTTTTGGAGGAAAAAACAAATGAGCAGATGAGCTTAGCAGTGCTAGCCATGGGAACACATATACCTGAGAGAAAAAATATTCAACTTCATTGTTGCTTATTTCTCCAACATAATCTCTTCCTATGGAATAACAAGAAGTCACAGACAGTAATTTTCAGGTAATGGTTAACAAATAGGAACAATTTTGATATTGTTGCAACATTTGACAACTCCCAGTACCACAAAATCTGTGTAAGTAGTGCTAGAGTGTTCACTTAGAAGTGACAGTTTTAAATATCTATAACTAATAGTTTAATTAAAATCAATGTCTTGAGTGCAGGATCATAAGAATCTGGAGATATACACTCAAAATCTTCCTGGAATCCACACAGACACAGCCATGGCTTTATCAGAGTAACTATACATTTCTCTTGTCCTGTGTAATTTTTTTCCATATAAGATAAATTTGCCAGAGGTTTTCTATATGTAATCCAAACCTCTGTCCCTCCAGCTTACAATTTGCAAGTTCTTGAAGTCCTTCTTACTCACACATTGCTGAGAGATTTCCACTTGTCTACCTACAATAAATGGGATTTTCAAACAAATAATAAAATTTTTGAAAATTTAAAATTGCCAACCTAAAACAAACTAGTTGGTAATTAAAAGCAAAATATTTCAGAATTTAAAAAAAAAAAAAAAAGCTAACAGATAAGTTTAAAGGGTTTGGTGCTGGAAATGCTCAGAAAACTGTGGTGTGGGTCTGTCAATGCTCATTCTCAGGTTGCTTGTGCCCATTCTGGTCAGAGCATTTGCAGCTGAAGTTGCTGCACTCAAGTTTCATTGCTGCAACCAAAGAAAACCTACTTTGCTGCAAGCTAGCAAGTGTGGGAAGATGGATGCACTTCCTTGTGGTCTGGGACTCTGCTCCATTCAAATGAGAAACATTTTAACTGCTTAGACTGACAGAGAGGAAAAGGCAAAAACTGGACATTGCCCCTTCTTTAATGTGTTTTTTTGTGTGTAATATCATCTTTCAGGAGTTCCTTGAGGTCAGGATGCTCTGCATCCAACCTTGCAAAAGAGACAGAGTAAGGGGGAGACCAGACCACACATCCCATCTCTCCCTACCTGGATATGAGATTACAGGGGTAGCTCTAAGTCTCAAACCAACATTTAATCTCCCTTGGTGGCATTTTAAGGCTGTAGGAAGAATTTAGGCAGTTGACACCTAATTCTGTATCACCACAGAGGTCTGGATGGGGACTTGTCATTCATCTCTCTTCAGAAAGATCCTCCTGGGCACACATAAGAGTTCCAAGTGGGAGTTTGCGAACTCTCAGGTTAAACAGACAGACAGATCCCTACAGGACTAGACAGTCCCACTGCAGTTTATAACTTGACAGGTTTCATGTAGCCAGTTTGGGCTGGGTTTAAACTGACTCAGTGGTCAGAAAGGACTGGGGGAGTTGGAAGATATTGTACTCCTCAGTGCACAGAGTGTTTGGGACAGGCACAACCAATGCATGCACAGACTTCCAGACACTCATGAATGTCATTGCATGAACAAAATACTGGCTAACTCACACCAGTTTACACTTTTATTTGCATATGACTTTGTGCTGAGATTCTGGGATTGTTCAAACTTCAGACTCAAAGTGAAATCTGGGGGTGAAACAGCCTGGTTCATAACTAACTGAAGAGAAAGTTCATGCAGCATCCTAGGAAGGAGAACTGACAGGTTTCACACATTCCTGTCTCTAGCACAAAAAAGAAATGCAATGAAAAGCTTGTAAAAGGGAAATTATCAGATTACAGGACAAAAAAGTGTTCTTCAAACCGTAGTTCATGAACCTTTTGATGAACATGCTCAAAGGTATGTATGAAGTGCAAGCACAAATTGGTACATTTTTCATTACTTCTGTCATCATCCTGCCAAATTTCCCAACAGCTTGGAAGAGCCCTCCACTTTTGTCTGGCCCAAGGATTCTCACCCTGAGGATTACAAGCAGTTGGCAGATGACTCCCATCACCCTGCCCTGCTCTCAGGATTTATCTCCACGGATAAATCCTGTAGTAACAGGTGAGATCCATTTCAGTTAGGTCATTCACCAGAGGAATCACATGCTTAGACCCTGGAGGTCTGTCTTAGAAACAGAAGGCTCAGTGCAGCCAGCAGCAGGATACAAGCAGGTAGTACCAAACTGGCTGAAGTCAGCAGTGGGCTGAAGGCATCCTTACTTCTTCCTTCCCACCCTGGTTCCCTGTAGGAACATGACCCTTCTCCAACTCTCCATCTCATAGAGAATAACCTGAGAGATCTACCATGCCCAGGCTCTTCCTTGAAGGGTCTCTGCAGCAGAAGCATGTTACCATCAGCTGGAATGTGCTCCCCAGACTTGTCCATTTCAGTGGTCTGAGTGTGCAGGTCCAGCAGAGAAGCAAGGGGGTAGTCTAAAACCATTCACTTGTCCCCATGTAAATATGCTGCTCTTGGGAGTCAAAGTCTTTAGCCAGCTAAATATAATTTTCAAGACCACCAGGGTGCCTTTAAGGTTGTCTGCATTTCATAAGTATTTTAACGTTTTTATGAATCTCTGTTCCCTGTTTCTGATAGGAAATAATAACATTCCTCTCATTTACTGGGATGCTGAAGGAATAAATATTTATGGAAAAAAAATTTAATGGCGAGATTCCATAGGATGTAGCATCCTTTTAAGTACCATAAATAGACTGCTAATATATTGTGCAAAACAAAGGAGGTTTTAGCTTTTACTGCCTCCAGCCTAGCACAAGGAAACAAAGTGTTTAGCTCTCAGTGCTCTACAGCATCTTGTGAGATCAGGCAATTTTTAATTTTGTGTGTTGCATGAGGTTTCTACAAATACCACAGAGCCAAATCTTGTCATGATCTTTCATTCTGTCCTACTTCCAGTCCCAGGCAAAAGCAGGAAGTTTAGAGGAGCGGAAAAGCATACAAATCAAAAGCAACTGAGCATTTGTGTGTCTATTCAAAGACTTTTTTAGGCACTAGCATGGAGGATATGGTTGGGACAAGGATTTGATTTCACCCTTGCTGGCTCCCACGCCCCTAATTAGAACTGAGCTCTTTGTAGGTAAATAACATTTAAGTGGAACTATTTCTGACCACTGGGGTCCTGCACTCTGCTGTGCTGTGCCCTTTCATTAGGAATTAGCCGACACGATGCTGAATAAACACATTGTATGTTTTGCAAGAGCTCTGATGTGGTCTCTGTTTAATTACTCTCTTTAACCTATTACAATCATGTGCTGCTTAGCCACACACACCACAGGACTGCTTGGGAAGGGGAAGATTATGGGGTATGCACAGAGAAATTCTTAAAGGGACAAGCAGCATAAAGACATGCCACAATGTCTGTTTGAACTGGTGTCAGATACAATAATGAGTGGGTAGGAATAAAAATAAATACATAGCACTTCATGAACACTTCACATTCTCTAGGTGCTATTGCATCAAGCAATATGACCAGGACTTTCTCTCTCACCAACACCCTCTTGGCTCAGCTGAAGAGACCAGCCTGGCTTGCTTGTTTGAGGGTTTTTTTTACAATGCCCTTGGCAGTGGCTTGTACTTGGAACCTCATCCTCTCCCCCTCACCCTCAAATTACACTTCTATTCATGACTGCCTATTCAAAGGGTGCTTAGATGCATGCTTAATACTTTGTTGCTAAGCTTTCCTCACAGGTGCCTAAGGGCTTTTATCCTTGGAACAATAAACTGAAAGTCCACCATTCCCCCCTTCCTCAGGTCCCTGTGCTGGAACTCCTAGCAGATTTGCAGGGAGGCAGACAGAAGTCACCACTGCAGGGGATCCTCACTGATCCAAGGATAATTGTGTGTCAGTAATCGGTGCTTTATTATCATTAGCAGCCACTTTAATACAGGCCTCCCTTAGCCCCAAGTTAGGCTTATGACTGGAATTTGCTCTGTCTTATCAGCTTCACTGGAGCATGTGAATGATCTCAACCTCTGACTATTTAGGCTTATACTCAGATGGGAAAAGTAGACAGAAACCTGTGGTTTTTTGACATTAGTTATATTAGTCCAGTAAAACAACTCCTTTGTTTAGTCCTGGAGCTGTCTGTCTTCACTGGGTGTCTCCAGAAACACAATTATGCAGTAATTACAAAAACACTGATTCCCTTCATCTAAACAAGGCCCAGTTTTAGATACCCTTGGTTAAAAACTTAGTAGCCTTTCTGAATCTCAATCCCCACATTGATAAAGGAAGAGGCATTACTATTAACACAATTAATTATTAATATAATATTAATATGTGCAAAGCCCTAAGGCTTCCAGATGAAAGGTGCTGGATAATTGTAAGGTGTTCTCCACACAGCCATGGGCTGTTAGCAACCAACTCAAATCAAAAAAGATTATCAAATATACACACTTAAAGAGATTGAGCTGATCAAGTAAAGAATTGCCATGGGATATTGGTCTCCCACCGCTACAAAAATTCTGAAGCATTAATCTCCAAAAAGCATCACAAAGGATCTGAGGCTTTTCTCTTCAAAGTGGGAGGTATTACCTTGTCACAATTTCTGAGGGCTGTGACTCTTATGCCAAATCTCTTGCTGAAACGGTGAAGTTTCATGCAATGAATGTCTGCAATACAGAGTTGCTCTTGTAGAACTCCTTCCTATCAGCCAGCCAGAAACTCTGTGGAAATGCTGACACTTTCAAATTTATTTTTTTTTTTCTTTACTATTTCAGTCTTTATACAGTCCTTTGTCTGCTGGGGCTAAGTTGTTATGAACCAGTCAAGACTATAAAGAGATGTACATAGGATCCCCTTTGTTGGAAGTAAGTCCAAATGGCCTTGGATTCCTGTTTTCAAGAGGTAGCCCAGATTCAGCCCTATCTAGATGGTAGGTCCTCTATAATCAGTGGAGACAGACAGGCATTTCCTAAGGGCAAGATAGCTCACCTATGATGATTTGCCTTCTGTAGGTACCTAAATTCCCTGAAGTGTCTTCTCATGTATACTGTGATCGACAAGCCCCAGGTCAAGTCAGTCTAGGTGCTTAAAGGAAGCATTTAGTTATGGGATCATGATGGGGTAAATTTATCACCCACTCCCCAACCTGCCATGTGTACAGCCAGACTGCAGCAAAGAAAACTTGCAGGAGGTTCCAATAGCATTTCCTTGTTAGCAAGAGCAATGTCATGACACTGCCTTGCAGCTGACACAAGCCTGTTGTGACCTAATGACACAACTGGTATTTGGTATAAGCCTGTTCTCCAGACTTTCCACCACTTTCCTTCTGCAATGGATTAATGGACCCTTGGCTAAGGATCTCCCTTCCCTGGCATAGGCCCTTCCCCAGCCTGCAGCTCTTCAGGGACAGCTGTTCTTGCTGGATTCTCCACAGGCTCAGATCCTGCAGGGAATCTCCCCTGGGCTGTAGGGGTGGGTCTCTGCTCCAGTCTGCAGCCACTCCTGCCCTCCTCCAGCCCTCCTCAGGGTCACTGTGTTGTTCCTCCTCACCTCCATCCCTCTCTCCCACTGCCACCTTTGGCCCTTTCTGGAACCTGTTTGCCCCCAGTGCTCCCAGCCTGGCCAAGGGGCTCAGCTGTGCCCTGGGGAGGGGCTGCTGGAGCTGGCTGGACCCAGCTGTGTCTGGCTTAGGGCATCCCCAGGGAGACCTCAGTGTGGACCCAGTACACTCACTCTGCTTTGCTGCAGTCCACACACATGGACTTTCCTGGTCATCCTCATCCAGAGCTCTGGAGCAGCCTTAGAAATTGATAACTTTTTAACAGTGGTTCTTTAGCTTGGGACCAACTATTCCTCAACATCTCCAGAAAGTTTTGCCACAGCTCTCAGCAAAACTTTCCACGTTCTTTAATTCAGGAATGGCATATTTCTACCTCATCCCAGGTCACTCTAAGCACAGGACCTGGTGCAGTCAGACTTGGCTAGGTAATGTGATTCAGGGGATGAAATGCCCTTCAGGGATCACTCCAACACAATTTAGCTCCTCTTGTTCCTCCAAGAGGAGACTGAGAGGAGACTTTATTGTGGTCCACATCTTCCTCATAAGGGGAAGCAGAGGGGCAGGCACTGATGCTTTCTCTGGTGACCGATGACAGGATCCAAGGGAGTGGCCTGAAGTTGCATCAGAAGAAGTTTAGGTTGGATATTTGGAAAAGGTTCTTCACCAACAGGGTCATTAGGAGCTGGAACAGGCTCCCCAGAGAAGTGGTCACTGCACCAAGCCTGACAGAGCTCAAGAAACATTTGGACAATGTTCTGAGGCACATGATGTGCTTCTTGGGACTGCCTTATGCAGTACATGGATCTGAACTTGATGATCATTGTGGGTCCCTTCCAGCTCAGGATATTCTATAGCTCACCCTAAAATTCAGGATGCTCCCATAAACAGCCACCTCATCTAAGCTGCTGCACATACCTTTGCATGGCACATTTAAGCCATTTCACCCTGGTTTCTGTACACTCTTTGCTCTTGTTACAGATAAGAGGAACAGCTCTCAGACCCCTGGAAAGGAGTATGGTTTTGGAAAGGGAAAAGAATGGTCTGGTTGGGAGTTGCATTCTGTAGCAAATGACTTGCACTACCCTTATAAGTAAGGTTGGAAGGCTGCATGCATGCATTTCTGCTTTTCAGACTGGTAGAGCTAATTGATTGCCCACAGCTCTAGCCTAGAAAGCCAGACAGCTGGAACCATCAAGGACTCTTCTACCTAAATGAATTAAGTAAAATAATGAAGCAATCACACACAAAGGAGTGGGTGTGCAACAATTGCCTATCATTTGAAACGCAAGGAGCAAGTAATTGTGCAGTTATTGTCCCACACAACGTACGTACACATTCCTTGCTCTTGTTTTCAGTGTGGAAAAAAATAACTGCAAGACACAGATAACAATTTGTCTTCCCCTGTGTGGTAACAACATCAATAGCCATTATCCTAAACTCTTCCTTTAAAATATGCTGGGCACTTAAAAAAAAAATAAAAGGGATCCCTTGCCTAAAGGACTGACAGTCTGTGCTGGATTCTGTTCCAGTCGAATGACATGTAGCTTCTAATACTGCTGGATGGACATGGCTCGAGAGCAGCCCTGAGGGGAAGGAATTGGGGGTGCTGATTGACAAGAAGTTCAAGGTAATCTGGCAATGTGCATTTGCAGCCCAGAAAGCTGACAATAAACTGAGCTGAATCAAAAGAAGTGTGGCTAGCAGGTCAAGGGAGGTCTCATGAGAACTCACCTGAGATACTGCATCCACCTCTGGAGCCCCCAACGTAAGACAGATGTTGGACCTGTTGTAGTGAGTCAAGAGAAGGGTCACAAAGATGGTCAGAGGGCTGGAGCATCTCTCCTATATAGACAGGAGAGTGCTGAGAGTGTTGGGGCTTTTCAGCCTGGAAAAGAGAATGTACTACAGAGCAGCCTTCAAGTACCTGAAGGGGTCTTACAAGACATCTGGAGAGGGATTTGTTATAGAAGAACATGTAGTGACAGAAAAAGAGGTAATGGCATTAAATTTAGAGAAGGTAGGGTTGGATACAAGGAGGAAATTCTTCATTATTTGAGTTATGAGACATTGGCAGAGATTCCCCAGAGAAGTTGTGGATGCCCCATCTCCAAAAGTCCAGGTTGTATGGGGCTTTGAGCAACCCAATGTAGTGAAAAGGCTCCCTGCCCATGGCTGGGGTTTGGAATAAGATGCTTTGAGGCTCCTTTCACTCCAAACTATTCTATAATTCATCACTGGGATTTTATATAGCAAAGTCAGATAAAAAAGAGAGAATAGAAGTGAAAACAAGAGAAGCAGAAGGAGTACTTGGTTATTCTCTGCATGCTACCTGGTTACTTTTATAGGCTACGTCTTAAATATATTGATGCTGGCAGGTGAGGAAGCACAGCAAAGCAAAAAGAAGGTGACAATTATGGTTGTGGCAATTTGGCCATTGGGATTTGATGACTGGCATTATTGACAGAGGAGATTGCAAGGGTCCCTGTGGAAAGAGACAATGGAATTCACTGAATAAATAAGACATGCTGAGAAAAAGTTATGAGGCCATATATCTTGGTTTACACACAAGAGCATCCAACTCAGCTCTCCTTAGAAGATTTCCACCAGCTTTATCGAAGATAGATGGAGACAAGGATATTTGTGCAGAGGTCAAGTTCTTTCTCATATATCATTTTTGTTTAAAAGTGGTTTCTTTCTGGAAAACAGTACCTTAGGTTTCCAGTAAACATAATTCTTTTAATACACAGAAACAATATTTTAATATCTAGTTTGAGAGAAAAACAGAGATAAGTAAGCGCTGAAATTATGCCAATTTGCAAATAAAGCAATTCTTTTTTAAAGACAGCAAACCCTCATTCAGATGCCATAAAATTGCATCCTCTTTCTCTTGCATTACTTCAGAAGAAAATAATTAAGAAGGATTGTGCAAACATCCAAACAGCTTTGACAGATCATCTTTCTGTCACTGAAATATTTCGATTTTGGTTTCTCCTATACAAATGCCTTTTTGCCAAGTTGATCTTCAACCCTCAAAACTTAAAACATGAATAGAAATGCTGGACAAAGGACAAGAAGACTATTGTAATTCCCTAAGTGTTGGACTCCAAGACCCAGACAATGATACTTAGTCATGACCAAAAGATCAATTTATTATAAAGGTTGGGACTGAATCCTGCTCAGGGAAAGTCCATTTCAGTCACACTCTTTTCTTTTTTCTACCCACCTGCATCATGAGTAACTCCATGTATTGACACACAGATGTTGAAAATAGCAAGGGGAAATGACCTGGCTATTATGGCAGAGAATTTAGGTGCAAGTTGGTGTGCAGATGGAAAAGAACAGGACAGTAATTTTGTGTAGGACAGAATTAATTTCTGCTCTGTGGGCCTTGTCTAGACAGGTGAGATGGGAGGAATTTGATGGAAGCAATTTGATTTTAGATAGGAAACATCCAAGTCCTTATGTGAAGATTGAGAACTTCAGCTCAAAGATTTCAGGTGCCTGGGGCTTAGGTTTGGTTATGGATTTCCTTCATTTGCATTTTCTTAAACTCTTTGATACTGCGCCAAAGTTAAACAAGAACTCAAACATCCTTTGCCTTTCTAAGATTTCATATCTATGTATGTATGTTTTTCTTATGTTCTTATGTATGTTCATGTATAGCTGTGGGATTGTAACCCCAAAGATGTTATGCCTGTGGGATGGGGAGGTCTCTGCCACAGCTGATGATCCAACATGGTTTGTCATCCACCACTGGGAGACAGTCTGGGATGAGACTGGAGCTGTGCTGGTTTTCCATAGTGCGAGAAAAACTGCCCTGATCTCAAGTAAACAGAAAGGAAAATCACCTATTTCTTAAGACAAGGAGAGAAACTGAGTTTTCAAGCCAAATTTTGGAGTAAAAATGTGCCCACTTTGCCAGAAATCAGAAGTAAATCATTGCAATGTCCTGTCTCCCAGAAATACACACATGCTGATAAGTCAGGGTGTCCTCTGGCCAGTTCAGCCTGCACAGTTGGAACCTTTGTTTTTAGTTTCGGTCAAAAGTGGAGTAAATATTTGCAAGAGAATATTTTCCTAAGAGGGACACTCTCAAAAGTACATTTTCTGGAAAAGAGCTCTGCCATCATCCTCTTTTATTGTACAGTCCTGCAAGCCCAGGGCAGGCAGGGACAGAGAAATAAATCAAGTGCTCTGAACCTGCATGTTCAGCCTTTACAGTAAACCATGTAAGAGTGGTTCAAACAGAAGAGTGCTGATAAGGTGACCTGACTTCATAGAATTTTGAAGAGCAGCTCTTTGAACTCTGAAAGTCTCATTCGTAAAAGATAAGAGTTATGGTCCAAAAAAAGGCAGGAAAGAGTTGACAAACTGTTGTCACCTGGGGAAGCCTTCCTGATAATTTTCCTCCCCTGTTCCACGAACAGAGCATTTTAGAAACACAAGTGGACAATAACCTTTTGGCTGAGTCTATTTGACTTTGATTCCAATCAAACTGACATTTTAGGCTTTACTTAAGTAGCTTTGATGTGCTTTAAAGATGAGGTAGTAAAAGAACCTGTACTGTTGTCTTTGTTCAGATGCTATTAAAAAGGGGAAAACATCTAAGCACTTTTGTCACCAGCTATGTAATTTGCTGGATAAAGTATTTCTACTGCTTTGTCAGTATTCATATTTTATTTGCAGCCCCTGTATCAGGACCCTCTGTGATAAGCAGTGTTCATTAATGAAAGACAGTCCAGCCTGGATTCAGTGAACCTAAATTAAGACATTTACCTGAGAAATCAAATTTAGGACTAAAATCACTTGATGCTTTTCCTATGAACAATGGTACACTATGCAGGATGCTTCAGACATTTGTCAGCCACTTTGCCCTCTGGAGGTGATTCTCCACCTTGGCCATACATAAATAGTACAGACACCTGGATTGCTGAAAGATAGGTAAGATAAATCTGAGCTTTCCTTCTTATACAAGGGAGTAGAATAAAATAACAACAGAGAAAAAGAGTAGAAGACAGAAATGTTTTAACCCACTGTCTACACACAGTGTGAGCAACACAGCTTAGGTGATCTGCCCAAGGCCAGACAGCAGGAAACAGACCCAGGTGTTGATCATGATACTTTGAAAGCAGCATTTTACCTATTAAAAAAAAGCTTACACCTCTGGCAGTGGCCTTAAGATTTTCCCTAATAGAAACAAAGACACTAGAACTGGAAAATGCTAAAAAAAAAAAAAAAAATAGGTATTCATTCAATTTATTTATTTCCACTTTCAGAAAAACATTGAAAATTACTAAATCTTAATACTTTTCACTTTTTCCATGAAAGTTCTCAGGAATATATTCTTATGTCCATAAGATATCAGGTTTATTATAAAATAAAAGCTAATGTTGAAGTTTATTTCTTGCCTATTGAATGTAATAGTTTTGGCCATACAAACAAAGCACAAAGACTCCAAAAACCAGTCATGTCTCTAGAATGGAGCTAGAATTGTGTGGTATATACCTGCCCTAAGACATGGCAAAACCCAAAAATCTTCAAAATTTCCATAATTATTGATTTCCCTTAAAAATCAGTTACTATTCATTTACTGAAGCTTTGAAGTGAAAAACTGTATTACAAAGAACAGAAAGAAATGTTCCATTCAGACAAATGAAAATTTGAGGTATCAACATTTTGTATCAATGTTTTTTATTTGATTGTTGTAGATTCCTTAGAACAACCCAATATCACAAGTTTTACTTCTGATTTTTTTTCCCCTTTTCTGGGGTATAAATATGCAGAAATAAAATAATGGTTAGAGAAGATCAGAGCAAAGGTCTGTCTGATTCAGTTCATAGTCCCATGACAAGGTCTATTTTTCATTTAAAAATGCCAAGTAGATTGAACAAGAGAACTGAAGAGCCAGAAACACAGTTGGCACAAGCAGCCTGTGCACAGAAAATGGATTGAAATATTCATGCATAATATATGCAACAAACAGTTCCAAAGTTGCAAACAACTGCACGACAAACAGAGATAGAATGAAACTAATGTAATTATTTATTTACTAAAAATACTTTGGCTGGTTCTTATGGATAAAAATTCTGCTGCAATGAAGAGAAAGAAAATTTCTGAACTATGAAAAACAGAATCCAATTCAGCATTTTACAGTAAGAGTTTGAAATTGGATCATAATAAGAAAGAGAAGTTCACAGATTAGCAAAAAAAGAAGAACATTTATTGCATGAGCAGTGGAGTATGAAAAGGATTTTACCAGGGTACCCAATCTATCTTTGATGTCCATAAAAAAACATATTTAAAAAAAGCTTATGGAGAATAAAGAGAAGAGCCAGCAAAATCATGTGAAAATTACATAAAATGTACTGCTGTGAGGCACTGAAAGAGCTGCACTTGCTTAGCTGCTTCCTCAAACAGAAGACAAGCAGTGAAAGGCCTGGAAAAAAAATCTTAACCAACAGGAGAAATGAAGAGAAAAGGCAGGTTATTTATTTAATGATTTTTTATATTCAATGTGTGTGTTAGCGAAACACAATTTAATTAACAGTGCAGAGTTGTGTGAGAAGCCATGACAGATTTGCAGATACTTGTGAGGAAGTGTTTGTTTGCTTAATAAAAATAAAGTCTAAATAACCTTCTCCTTGATGGTCAAGAAATTTGGGGTCCCAGCAGTCAGGGAGCCTGGCAGAAAGAAAATTTGATGTGGACAAGCCCATCGTTTTCACCTGTGAGAAGGCTTGCTATAGACTTTTGCTCCAGGGTTCACTGTCCTGCTGTACTGGAGTTTCTTCTGCTTCTAAACAGGCTTTAGCCATAGGTGAGTTTGCAGTAAACAGGCAGCTGATCACAGGGAACTTTGTTCTATGTTGACATCAAAAATATTCTTTGTGCCAGTGACCTAGAGAGCAAAGAACCCTCAAAGTGGCAAAACTGCCAGATCACTCCACCACAGTCCATTAGAAAAGGCCATGTGCACACAGAGTGTTCACCATCTCCAGTGGTCTGTTTGTCCTTGGAAAGCCAAACAGAAGTATTGCCCAAATAAACACAGCCCTTTAAAAACAAAAACAGCCAAGTCAGGCTACCCAGTACTCTGTTAAACTACTCTGGAAAAGCATTCAGTTCCCTAGAAGCTGTGATGCTTCTTACCCACCCCACCTTCCCACCACTGCACCTCTCTGATAGGACTTGCCTTTGCCTTTCCCATGTCACAGAAGATGGCCTCAGGAAAAGGCTGACAAGGATCTTAACATGGTTATTCCACACACACAGCTGGAAAGAAAAGCAATTGAAGTAATTTGTTCTTTGGAAGAAGGAAAGAAAAAGGAGATAAAATAGATGACAGAAGGAATGGCTCTCTAGGTCATTAGCTTAGGTCAGTGAATTAGGGGAAGGGAAATGAGAATTCACTTTCCAGATCCCGCTCACATATTTAGTACAAAGAAGAACACAAGCAACGAAAGCCACTCTGAGGTCACATTAGATGAGGCTTAACCATGTGCTGAGAATGATCACCTGATTGTGACCATCAAGAGAGACCTGCAGGAAACACTTTGTGAGTTTTCTGGGGATCAGAGAGAGAATTCCCTGGCTTACAAAGTTCTTAGGATGCCCTTCTTCAAATCTCCATTCAAACAGGTCCTTGGGTTTTCACAGCAAAACCTCATATTAGGTACCTGGAAGCTGTAGACACTTCCAGGTCTGGTTGGTAACAGTTCAGCTGCCCTGAGGATCTGAATTTTAGACTTGGGTATTAAAAATGGGAAGTAGGAGGCATCTTTGATGAGTTTGATCTTTGTAGAGCTCCAACACTACCTAATGCAATGCCTCATTAAAGTATTGCATTAAAGAGTTTCAGCCTTTAATTCTTATGATTTTATTGAATTGTCCTTCCAACCCATCACTTCAAGGTTGGAGCTAACATGAGTCTGTGCTCAGACAAGACTCTGTTCTCTTACATTCCCTAACCCCTTTCATTGTCTATTTTGCTCAATACAATTGTTCACAATGCTTCATCTCTAATACAAAACCACCTGCATATAGTTCTTCTTCCTCTTTGTTTTCAGTATCATTTTATTTGCTTTCCTTACTCTTTTCTGTAAAATCTCCTTCTACATTGACCTTCTAGATGACAAAAGCAATTTAAAAAGCAACTACAGCTGAACCTAATATGTTCAAATTGTTTTGCTTGCAGTAGGAGTACACCACCAACATTCTCTTCCTACACATGTTCATCTACACAAGTAAGAAGTTATTCCTCAGCTGTGACATATCTGAAAATATAATGAAGTCACCTTGCACAAGACAAGTGAGCTGAACAGAAGGTTTTCCATTTTTTGTGAAACCTTGAAATTCTGATACTTGTGGCTATGCAAAATAAAGATTAAAATTTTCAGATTATCAGTATATGTTGTAGAAAAAAGTTGCATTTAAAATTTAATGCTAAAATGTCATACTCCCTTTTGGATGTGTCCAACCACCTCTGTTTGCACAATTATAACACAACACAACTTTATCCTCTGGCTGGGTTTCTGTTTGCTCACCAGAGCAGCAGGACTCCATGTTGCTCAGCAAAAGGTCAGACAGGCAGAACAAAAGAATCCAGTATATCATGGAATACTTACATTTTCCTCCTTCTTTGTTTCTTTCTTCCATCTTCTCTACATGCTCAACCCAAAGGCTCTTCTCTGTTATCTCCAGATGCTATCATGTGGAGGAGAAACAGCTTTCTTATTCTTCTCTCCAGCAGACAGGGAAAAGGGCAGAACTGGTTTCTTCTGAAAAGAAATGAAACTTCTCTCACCTGAAGGGAGCCATCCCTAATGTGGATGTCTACATCTGAGTGAGTTCCCTATGATCCTGTATAAACATTGGGAAAAACCCGTCAATTACAGGGTTCTTCTTTTTTAGACATTTATCTGAATCACCCACTAATATCTGTACTTCCCTGCTGTTTGTGAAGGGGATTAATAATGGTAGTTCAGATGGACTCCATATTGGAAATATTTACAATGACACAACATGGAATTGCTCAGTACAATAAGGTTTTCCTTCTTGAACAATAAAATATTAAGTCATAAATAGCAAAAATGAAATTCTGAATCTGTGTTAGATTCAGACTGCAAAGTTGCCTTTTACTGCTGTGGAATTCAGTTATGCTCTCTTTGAGTTACAGATCCACAAAACTGGAGAGAAGTTTTAGATCCCCTTACTGTATTGACCATTTATTGACCATATTGACCATCCCCTTAGCTATTGACCATTTTCATTGGTTTGGCCACTCTGAAGGGATTAAAGTTGACTGCAGAAACCAAATCCTATCAGGGTTTGCTGAGAATTAGTAGATTTAGAATAAAATTAAAAGTACACTACAGAGGTGAAGATGAACCTCTCAGGGTGATTTGAATAAATTAAATATCTGGAGTTCTCAGTCTCCTTAGTGATTTGCAAATGAAACCACTCTGATTATGGGTCTGAAAATACAACAGACTTGAATTTTAAATTTTGAAAAATGGTGCATTAAAATTATTCTAAAATAATTTCATTGCTCTTAAGCTTTATTTAAGACAAGTTAAAAATTAGGGAGCACAATATTGGTTGGCACAGCCTGAAGGATTACTGTGCTTCTATCTAGAGAAAATACATATTAAAATCTAGAACAAGGTATTCATGAAACATGCTAAGTGCTCAGTGAGTTGTTACTGCCATGGTATTTTTGAAAAATCTATTGGAGACCTTCCTTGCCACTTCAAAAAGAAGCAAAGTACAGGGGATAACTATTAAACTGACCATTCTCATAGTGAGAATATTGGCTAACCTCAGTTGCTTCCAAGATGATGAATATATAACCTATTTTAATCTTAAAGTCACCCTGAACTCCCATTTTTTCAAGATGAGGTCTGCAAGTCTCTTTTGAGGAACAAACCAAATGAGAATCAAGTTTAGTTAAGAAGCCTTGGGCTCGAGGTACAAAATTTGCACTCCAAAACCCAGAATTGCTTAGAGTGGTCATTAACACCATATCTAAAGGAAAGAATTATGTACATGCACTGCAGTTCCTTACCAGTAGCATACCTGTACTGCAGGCTCCAGGCTTTCCAGTCAGCAGGTGCAATTAAAGCATCACTGGGAGGGAGTACAGATTGATTATAGATACCTGAGCTTAAGCCCAGACTGACCTGCCATCCTGACTGAGTTATTTATATATATATATATTTATATAAATAACTCTATCTGAAGCATAATATACGGGTTTATGCAGTTGTTTATGTTAACAAAAATGTGTAAACATAATTAAATAACTTAAAACCTCCTAAGTTTAGTTCTCTTAATTCTGACATTGAAGGAACTGAGGAACTGTTTTGGAGGTACTGAAGTGAAATAAAAAACTAGAAATTACTCTTTTCACTTGTGTATCATTTTGTTTTTATCAAAATCAACAGATTCCCATGACTTTTTATTTTTTGAAGAGTTGAGAACATTTTGTTCATTTGTGGCCTTGAAACCTTCTTTTCTTCTCAGGCAATTTTTTCCTAGAAAATTCCTTTCCCTTTTGCCTGGCTTCTCTGTGCAGATAAGCCCCTAGACAAATATTAGCTAATTATTTTTGCCTAAGTCCTGTTCCATCACAAGCATTGGAAGGGCAAAGGACACTTTTTCCTCCAGCACAATGGATCTGGCAGGACATCATTATCCTGGATAGAAATATCAAGTGAACTTGTAGCATTACAAAGCAAATTCACCGTCAACACCTTCAGTTAAGCTGACAAGAGGAATTCTGTGCAGCTACACTGCTCTGACAGTATTAGTCTGCTTAATCTTTATTGATAGTTGCCTGCAAACATCAACAGAAAAGGAGAGAGGTCAGCTTGGATCTACAGGAAGAAAGAGAGCCCAAATGCTATCTGTGGCTGTTGGGTTGTTCTTTGGGTACTTGGAACAAACATTTAAACCTCTGGATAGTGAGATTTATACTGTTGGATAAACACAGGCAGCAGCTTCACCAGTGGTGTATTTTTCTTTCCCCCTATTTAATACTCAGTAAAAATGTTGTACACACACAGGTGTATGTGAATATGCTCAATTTTGTGCATTTGGAAAGCATGTTGGTGTATCACTAACAGGTCACACAAGCTTCTGAGGAGTTGTTTCTTATTAATTCTTTTTTTATTTTTTTCTTTCCTTCCCTTTTAGACTGCAGGAGCAGATGATGAAAAATGATACATAAAAGTTGAAAAATTTCTGTTTATTGCCCAGAACAAGTTAACTTTCTTTCTAAGCTTAGCTGACTTAATTGAATTAAAAATGCTCCCCTTAAAAAGATTTCCCCAGAAAAATTAGGCAGGATGGTTTTAAAATAGGGCTAAGTTGGTTCAAGTGATGATCTGTGGCTGGTCTCCTGCCCATGACCTGGGGTAGGTCCCTGGTGCTCCCCAGCACAGAGTGGCTCAGGGCATCACTTCTGGCTGCTTCTATAACCAGCACGATGTGTCCACAAAGTGCAACGAACACTGGGCAGCTCTGGAATGGACAGATGCAGCTTGGCATGTCATGAAAATGATGTGAGGAACCCTCACAAGGAAGAAAGGCACAACACTGGCTTTTGTGAGAACACAACCAAGCCTAAAAGAGGTCCAGTTCATGAACCATAAACTATTGTTAATTATGGAAGAACTGGAATCTCCTTTACTGGAAAGGTTTAGAGTTAGGTCTGGTAATGGAACTACTCTCTCATTACAGAGGCTTATAATGCTCTAACACTGTTCCTAACCCTGGAAAAGATCAATTGCTGTGCCTTTCACACAGTCTCATTTCATTAATAAGTACAGATGCTGCAAACTTGGCTCAGGTAATGGCAGGCAGATTAACTAAAGTGCTGCCACACCTCCTGCAGTTTTAGAACCCAGTGGGAATTGTATTTTGGAGTTGATCTGAGTGGGCTGTTCATCCTTCTGTATCACAAGAAGCACTAGAGAAAGCCAGATTTAACAAGCTAAATGGAGAGAGCAAAACAAGCATTTTGCTATGTGCTATGACTTTCTCATCACAGCATAAAAAATAAACTCTGGAAGACAATTTACTGGCTAAATGAAAAGTCTTTATGCCTCCCTGGTAGGTAGCCCTTGAAGGATGCAATCCATTCTCCTCATCCAGTGCAGACTGGGAAAGTGAGGCAAAATTGTTACTTACTCAGTAGAGATTTTTTTATCTGCTCCATGTATGGAGTCTGTCTTGAAAGACAAAACAGGAGCATGAAGAGTCACAAGGAATTCTGACAACCTTTAGAAAGGAATTCCTCAAGAAAACAATGCTGGAATTTATGAATTAAGAATTGTGGGGACTGTATGGCTGTAAAACCTTAAGCACTGGGGATTCCATTTAGCCACAAGTGTTAACATTCTTCCTGGAAAAACAAGAGAAAAGGAATTTCAGGGCACAGAGATGTGCTATTATTACGTATAACACAGAGGTATCTATGAATTCAAGACCAATGTCTGCTTAAATATAATAATCCTGTATGAGATACACTGAGACAGTCAGCTGGATTTTGTTGAGTTTGAAGGAAGTGCACAGTCCTTACAAGGTACAGTGTTCTAGCAGATCCTAATGGCAGAAGAAGACAGAGACCCTGCCTGTGGTTCATGGCCTGCTCAGCTGAGAATCTAAAATTAAGCACTGCTAAACCTCTGACCAGACAGGACAGAGAAGAACTGCAACCAAAACAGGCTCCAAAGTTGTTTGCCTGGTGGGCTTAGGCTTCAAAACCTCAACTGGGACCACACCTGGCAAGGACTTGTGAGAAATATCAACTTCATTTGCCCTCTGTGGTTGCAATTATGCAGGCACTGTAGTGTGGATTTGAGTCTAATCTCAGATTTCAACTCTTCTCCTGATCTGTTTGGATACATAAGCCCACACTCCATGTGGATATAAGCCAAGGTCAAGAGTGCAGTAGAGCAGAAGTCAAGAAGAAAAACCTGTCAGGGCTAAGCAATGAGGGCAAAGTGCACCAGGAGACCTTGTCCTTGGCCCTCCTCAAGAGCCATAGCGAAGGCTCTGAGCCTGGGCTGTAGGGTCAGAATCAGCTGCTGGGAAGACTGGCCAACAGCAATTTCACCTGTCTAGTGGATAAACTGTTTTCTCTTATACTGCAAAATAAATGTGGTCTTGTTGATGCAAGTCCTAAATGCAACATTTAGTGTGGGTTTACCAAGGGCAAATCAAACCTGGTTGACTTGACAGTCTCCAGGGATGAAATGTCTTCTTGTTTGATGATGAGCACATATTGGATAAAGTATAGTTGATTTCACTAAGACATCTGACTCATCTCCACAGTCCTCTCATCTGGAAGCTGAGGATTTATAGTCCACCAAATGTCATGAAAGCTGCCTGGACTGTTGGTCTCAAAGGCTACCAATCAAAGTCTCAACTGGTGACCAGTAACAAACAGTATCAATGATCTGAATAATAAAATAGAATAAGTCCTCAGCAAGTTTGAAGATGTTAGGAAATTAGGAGTGGTTGACGCACTGAAAAGCAGAGTGTGAAAAGACGATACACGACAGTCCTTGATAAAGCTGAAGATAGGGATAACAAAAAATGTTATGAATATCAATGAAGTGTGATGTTCTGCACTTGGCTGGGCCAACCCCAGGCATCTTAACACTGGCTGCTGGGGAGAAGCCCTGTGAAAAGGACAAGTAGACACCAGGCTGACTAGGAGCCAACAGGAAGCTCCCCCTGTAAGTAAGACAAACCACATCCTGAGCAGCAATAGGAGGAATGTGTCCAGCAGATCAAACCTCTGCACACCTGGAAAACTGTGTCCCACTGTGGATGCTCCCACTCTCAAGTTAAGAGAGATATGCAGACCCAGCAGAGAGATACCAAAATGGTCCAGAAGATAGATGACATAACATGCAAGAAGCTGTTTTACCTGATGGAGGGGAGAAAACGAAGTGAATGATGAGCAGTGGTCATAAGATGTGGCTGGGGAGGTTCAGTTTGGACATAATGAAAAGCTTTACTAGGAGGGTAAGAGTGGGGGAGGTGCCCAGAGATGCTGTAAAATCACCATCCATGGAGATTTTCACAACTTGCCTAGGCAAAGCCACAGCTGACAGCAGGTGTTGGCAGTAGTTCTGTATAAGGGGGAGGCTGATCCCAATTAGCTCCAATCAGTTTCTCTCTAACTCTGTAAAACCTATCATAATTTCTCATCCATTTCATTCTGCAATAATTACTAATAAAGAAAACCCAGTGATTGGTGAATTTATTTTGCTATTTATAAAAAATATAATTGCCATATTTTTTTAGCTTTCTATTGTCTAATGGTTGTTCAAGCCATTTATTTTTCTGTTCTGCATACTTCCAGTTCAGCTGATAAGTGTATCTGGCTATATTTAGCAAAAGCTGTGGCTGTGTTACAGCCTCATGCACTTGATACGGTTATGTTTCACACAAGGCAGCCCATCTTGGTCCTGATGACTCATTGTCATGGAAGATACTTCTGTTCAAATTACTTATGCTATTTCACATGGCTACTTTATGAGCTTTCATGTCTTCTCATAAACCATCATGCACAGCTTTTGTTTTCATATGTATTACGAGTCATCCACGGAATCCCCCTTCGAACAGAAATCTCATTAGCAGAGAGAAAAACAGGCTACGGAAATATAAAACAGAAGAAACAGAAAGGCAAAGAAACCAAACCACACATATGGCAGTCTGCTGTTATTTCATGGTGTGTGAGCTCTCTCTCCACAAGGCCTTGTTACCACTGATGAAGCTGATGGGAAGTAACTGCTACACTTCTTCCATGTGCTGGCTTTCCTTCAGCATAGGATGAGGTTTCATGCAGAGTCTGTTACAAGACTTGAGATTCTCTGGGAGGCAAAGAGTAAAACTCATTATGAGATGTAAGGCATTGACTTGAGTGCTGAAGCACTTATTAATGACCTGATTCAGATCTAAAGAATCTCTCCAACAAAGGAGGCTCTTCTGCCAGTGAAGCACAATTTGAGACTCATAGCTTGTATACACAGGGAAAATTACCAGCATAATTATGCCAGTATAATTATACTAGTTTAGCTATGCCAATAAAATTCTCCCTCTGTGGACACTGGTGTCCTTGTAAAAAAATACTTCTTTTCTATGGAGCTCATCTCAATATAATTTAAATCATGACATTTATCTTGAGATAAGAAGAGAATGGGAAGTTTGACTGGCAGAATATACTGGGACAGCTATACCAGTATAGTTAGCCATTTCCATATAGGAAAGGCAGCTTTCAGTTGTTCACAGAAGTGTGAGATTGTGTCTTCTTGATGAAAGCCCTGGGTTTAAGTGTTTTCACATTGCTTCATCTACTGAAGTCAGAATAAATAATTATAAAAGAGAATCAGCTCAGTAATAGGATCTGATAAGCATATATCTCTGCTCAGCAAATTGCTGTGCTTGCCTCATTAGGATTAACCACCCTGCAGACAAAGAAGCCAAGTCGCAGCTTCTAAGGATGCAGTGCCAGATGGAAGTTCCTATTCAAAAAATATCTCAGGAGATGTCTTGGCATCTGTTACTGAAGAATGTTATTGGTAAAACCTTAGGAACCAGCCGAAAAAAGGGGCAAACAGATGCTGGTGAATCTTTTGTGAGGGTCTCACAAAGAAATCCTAGAAGTTCATGTTTTTAGCTGAGCTGTTGCACCTCAAAAGTATGCATTATACAGACCCATAGCCTGATAAAGATCCTTTTACCTGGATCTTCACAAGAAAAGCCTTCGAATTGTTGCCATTAAAGCTTTGGCTCAACTCTTCCCTGTGGTTAGTCACAGTGACTAACAGCTCTTTAAAATCAATCATGTTAAGAATTTTATTAGCAGCTGGGGATCATTGCTGCAATGCATGAAAGAAACAAGCAGGAAGGACACTTACCACTGGGTTTTCCCTTGCTGCTTTGCAAAAACCACACCAATACAAGACCAAAGGTCTCAGAACCTCCACCATTCCCTGTTTTCATCACTTCCCCAACATGAACAATTTTGGGCAGGGACTTGTGAGAAATGTCAACTTTATTTGCCATTTGTGTGCACCTGTGCAGGCACCATAGTGTAGATTTGAGGCTAATCTCAAGTTCTCTCTTTGCTGGATAGCAGACACTCAGGTATGGACTTCAGCCAAGGTCTAGAGTGCAGTAGAGCAGGAGCCAAGAGGAAGAGCCTGTCAGAACTGAGCAGAGCAGGCAGCAGAGCATTAGGAGACACATTTCCTCAGGACTTCTCAAGGGCCCCAGTGAGGGCTCTGAGCCTGGGATGCAACAGGGATAACATCCAGCAAAGCAGCAGGAAAAGGAGCAGCCCATGGGATGGAGCATACTTGAAGTCACTCTTAGATTAATCCTTTGTGTAAGAGAAAGCCTGTGAGAAATCCAAGGCAGTGAAAGTGCTATCAAAAACTATCTCCAGCTTTTGTGAAGCAGTATGCTTTGGTCTACAGGTAAGAGGTTTGATGGACCCTGCTCAAAGGCCTGGCTGACTAAGAAGGAAACACTCATATTAAGCTGGTCAGAATTTAATAAAATATCACACTTTCTTCAGCATTAACAATGTCAGGCCTGACCCACAGCAGTGACCATCTGTTTCCCAGAAGATGCCCATGGATGTCAACTCTCAGGACATGCTAAATTTGTCATGAGATGAGGCATCCCTACTTCCTTATGTAATTCACGATCCAAAACTGTGTTCAGGATTGCTCAACCACTAGATGTCCCTGCATACTACAGGGCAAAGAGGAGAGGAAGTGCTCTGGGCCACATCCAAAGAAAAAGCTGGAGAGCAAGAAGCATGGAAGCCTCCCTGTTTGTGTGCCAGTTCTCTGCCTAGGTGGAGGTAGCAGTGCAACGATTTTCACTTGCTGACAGACTGCGTTGTTGTGAGAATACCTCAAGGAATGTGTTCCTTGCATGTCCTGGCTTGAATTATTGAGCTCCAACTTGGGAATATTCACAGAAAAATGGGAAGATAAATCCTATTCTCTTAAATCTCTGAAGAGGTAGATCTGACTCCAGTTTCCTCCAAAAGAAGACTTTCTAAACTACCCAGCTTCAGCATCCTAGCAGACTGACCCAGAGTGAAAGGAAATTCAACAGCAAAAGCTCTTATCTACTCTTTCTCTTGGCCAGGTCATAAAAGGACAGCAAATGTTCCCTCAAACCCTTTCCCTGTGTTATTTCTGCCATGTGTACTCACATGCACTCTCCTAACAATATTCTTGTGTTCAGGACGTGTATTTAGCTCATCAGCACTTTGGAGCATGTAAGGTCAAGAGCCATAAAAATAGGTTGTGCAAATCTGATGGGGTCTGCAACAAATGCCAGGCTCTGATCTGACTGCAGAGGTAGAAATCAATAGATGAGGAACGTGTTTGAGTGGCTGCAGAAATCTTTTATCTTTTGCCTGGCAAACAACCACTTTGGCTTGTGAGTACAGGACCTGCACCATCACACAAGTGCTGGGGACACACAAACACACAAACTTAGAGGGGAAAATATTAAAAGTCTTCCCTTCTTTCCTGCGAAACACAAACACAGGCACAACTGTGGATGTCAGCTTGGAAATGCCCTTTCAAAGAGCTTAATTTTTACAAGATGAAAGGCAGATGCATCAAACTAGGCAACCATGGAGGGAAAGTTACATAAATCACACTTTTGACAAGCTTACCCATGAGATCTCTACCTGTTTCCCATTTTACTTGCCTAATCCCAGCTTATAAGCAAGTAAGTATGTTTATAAGCAAGTAAGGCCAACGTGTCTGATATGAAAACAATGATGCACTGCACCTGCAAACAAGAGTTCTCTGGTGGTATTAGGACCACCACAATATTTCATAGAAAGCCTTATATTTTTATATGAAGAGCTCGTATATAAAGATCTGGTACTTAAAGGATACTTCCAATAGTATATCTTATTACTCATCACTGACTCAGTTTGATAATGTCAAGTCAGTGAGAGAAGTTGCCAGCATTCCTTTGTGTTATAATCATTAAAGAGCAACCGCCAGCGTTCCCACACTTTCAACTTCTGCAAAATTATTGCTCTTTGCCCTTTACCACATCTGTGTTTGCATAACCAAGTGGTGTTCAGCTTGTCAACACCTCTTTATGTTTTACCTTCCTCCCTCCAGGGCTTTGTTTATGTGTCATCAGAGCAAATCCACTTCTGAGGATTAGAACCTCTTTTTCCATAACATGCAAAAGGGATCGATAATTGCCGTATTAATTCTCAAGCATGAGCTCTGAAGGAATGAAAAAGACCTGTACAATGAAATCCAATTTTAGAAGAAACAGTTTGGCTAATTGCCTCATGCCCAGCACTGCGGGGGTTCCTTTTTGGTAATGTTCAATGTCAGGGGAAACCACCCAGTACGTAGGCAGGCAGGAAGAAGGTACCAGTGCTTGACCTCTGGCCAAGGTCACTGCAGGTCCAGCACCAGTTCCCTTACCCCTGGTAGCACACGTGTTGCAGTGCCTGTGGGCTCAGGTCACACGGTACAGGAATTTGCCACCACTCCTTGCCAGAAAATTTGGGCCACATCTGTCTTTGGTAGAATTTGGGTCTTAGAGCCGTATTCATCACCTCCTTTGCACCCAAGTCCTTATACTTTCTTTTCCCACTGACATCTGTCAACAACTCCCTGCTCTCTTCCTTGCTTACATTCTCTGAATCATTTCACTTCTCACTGAGTAGGTGCAGAGATTACAATGAATTTAGGACACGTGTGAAAACAGCCTCTAGGTCCAAAATGATGGCCTGTTCCAGTATTCAGGACCACGTGATATTAAAGGTGGTGAAAAATCTATTCAGCCTCTTGTGCTCAGAATTGTGCTCAACCTTTTCTCCTACAAGGAACAGTTAGTTTTGCTTTACTAAGCATCTAAATTGTTGCAGCTCCCAGGCAGACAGTGAGGCTACCTCAGAGAGGCTGGATTTATTAGATGTGCTCAGACTGTGCCTAATACTGACAGCATCAAAACAACATTTGCTATTCTGACTCCTGCATACATCAGGACGTTAAAGACCAGACTCCAGAGCCTGTCCAGGCATATAGTTTTGCCTGCTGTTTCCCAGAACCTAGCCAGATGTCCACTCAGTGTCTTTCAGAAATGAATCACACCTATAAACATTCAGTAAACTCCATGTATTGGCAATGAAGAGCAATAGGCTCTCAAAATTAGGTGTCGAGCACCTAAATTGTCCACTGTCCACTCGGGGAATCCTAGGTGCCCAGCTTAGGTGGCATGAGTCACCCTGATGGATCAGGTAACTGCTGCCATTATCATACTTACTTTTGATGTCCATGGTAAAGCAGTTTGAACATGAATTTTATCTCTTATTCAAATTGTAGCAGCTTGTTCAAGCACTGAAGCTTCTGCATTCAGTTCTTGGTAAGTAAATTACAGGAAAGTTGGGATGGTTTCCTTGAACATCAGAGTCTGAAACACCTTTTAGGGAAAACTTCCCTGGACAGCTAAACTACAGCTGCTGTAGTTTGCCTGTTTCAACAGCAGGCAGACATTTTCTGGTCTTGATTTCTAAATGCTATTCCACCTCCTCTCTAAATTTCCTTTTTTGATGTTACATAGGATATTTGCATAAAACTGAGGAACCTGTCCAAATACTTCTCTTACCACTTCAAAGCTACTGACCTCCAAGAAGCTGGACTGGTGTAATTGAGGGAAGAATCTGACGCAATAGGTTCAGTGTAATTATATATCCTCTGTCCAATGCCACCAGGTAGCTGCAGTTGTGTCTGGCCAAGCCCAAGGTAAGTTTGGACTCAGCACCATGCTAACACTGTCAGACATCTTCTGCATCACAGCTGATTCATGCCCTGCTAGTTAGAAACATAGCCAGGACTTGCTTTCATTGGTCTGCAACAGACTCCAGCAGGTATTTCCTAAAGATGGAGTTCAGACAACACTTTAATATAAAGGAAATCATGCTATGTTTCTTATACTTTTGCATCCAAGCTGTGGGGAATCCCATTTAATGTTTGATTCATGATATTACCAAAGCTTGTAATCAAGATGGGAGGTAAAGTAAATGCAGAAAACATGGGATTTACAGAACAAAACTGCCCAAAAGTGGTGGTTATATTCTGTAAATTAGGAAAACTCCTCCATTTGGTAATCAGAATAGGCAAGTGACTGAAGCAATTGTGCTTCTCCACATTCCTTAAGACTGGTCATCCTGGTTAATGTCTCAAAATTGTCACACAAGTGACATTTTGAATTTTTGAAACAAAGAGGTTAGTTGGACTATCTCTCATTTTAGTAAATGCCCAGACTGCTGCACCCTAGGTAAACTGTGACATGTGGGCTGAGTCTGAAATACTGCATACTTCAGCTGTTTTGCAGAAGAAAGTAAATTGAATACAAAATTTCTTTAGCTGGGCAACAATAACAGGATTTCACAGGACTGTACCATTTGGGTATACAGCATTCCTTGGGCTCCATTACTCTGTGCCCCCAACAATCAGCCCTTAATTCTGATCTGTGAGCATACTCAGATTGATTTTAATTAATCTGATTCATACTATATTAATGCTCAATTCATCAGTGCATTTCAATATGCATAATAATACTAATAATAGATCTGGACTTAAACTTTAAATAGATCTTAGTTATGATGCAGACTGCATGGCAGAGGGCCAAGTGTGAAAATTTGGATTGAATAAGCCAGCCTTGACAAAAATTAAGATCCAGATTTTAAAAACACATGTTCAGGAATGGTAGGTTCAAGGATATTACTGGCTCGCATTCTGATACATAACATACATTCTGATCTGCATTTATTTTAAATTAAATTGAGATAAAATTCTATGCATGAGGAAATGGATCAAGCCCATAAGGCTTGGTTCTATGTGATTTCTTTTAGGCTACAATAAACATTGCTGACTCCAAAATCTTCTCATGAACTGTGAGTCTGGAAACTAGAATCATGGCCAATTGTTCACTTCACCTGAGATTGCTTGGATTGATCTCTGAAGCTTTGGGTCAGCTCTTCACCACAGTTTCAGATCTGACCACACTGTATACCTGTGCTTGAATGTGTTCAAATTTCATAAATAAACTGCAGTTAGAAGAAACCCATATTCTTTGGCAGTTAATAGATGTTAAATTACTGCAATCTGCTTTTTTTTTGTGGTTAGTTTAATGGTTGATTCCAACAAATAGATGAATCTATTAATTAACTGCGAATAAATTATTTCACTTTTCCATAGCTTCTTTGTATTCTACCAGGCTCCCTATATCCTGTTATTGCAGGCTGTGGCCTTGATGTGCCATAGACTATATAATTCATAGGGACACTATCAGATGTACAACAGCAAAATAAGGATCTGGGGAAAGGAGAGCTCCCACTTTGATGACGTGTAATTATTTTGGATAGAAAACTGCTGCAGGCAAAGTCTGATATGCTTCCATTAACCATGGGCAGGCATACCCATTCTTGAGGGAAGACAGTCCACTGTCTGGAGGAGTGGACTAACTTTGGTTTTGAGCTCTCTATTGATAGTGACCTCATGCAACCCTTTTGAATGATAACTGTGAGAGAAAGGCAGAGAATTACTAAGCCATCTTTCAGGGACCTTTAGCAGGCTTGACTCATTGATATCAATATTGCCTGTAACGTTCTGGAATATCACAAAGGGACATAACAATAGGGATGTGAGGAAGCAGAAAGAGTAGCATTGCTCCACAAAGAAGGATGAGCTAGGAGCTGACATCAGCACAGGTTGTGCTCTCATCCACAGCTCTTGCAGCTCCTAATGACACACTATCCTAAAGTCTCAGAGTTAGGTATGTTCTCTGTCAAGCTGAATTTCTACCTGTTGGCAGCTGATGGCTGTTTGTTGTCATTACAAAAATTGCCTTTTCTTGAAAAGTTTCTTTTTGTGGTTTTTGTTGTTCTCAGCTCTGTTTTGTTTTGTGTTTTGTTGTTGCATTGGTTTAGGGGCAAGGTTTTTGTTTGTGCCTTTGTTAAGTTAAGAACAATAGTATCAGTTCCTCCTTATCACTGCTCAAAATGCCTTATCTGTTATGTGACATTTGTTCATTTTACAGCCACCTCACAACAGTTACACCTAATTAGCCCATGATTGACTAGTGCACACTATTTTGTTCTCCGTCCTTTTCAGTAGATGCAAACACAGTTTATAATGGAAATTGTTGTGATTATTCACTAAGCACATGACCTTGCACCTCATGTAGTTACACACATCCATTTCTATTAGCTCACTCATCAAAATTCTTCCTTGCCTTCCATATTCTGATTCTCTGCTGTATTGATGATGCCTCTCAGCTTTGTGTCAACAGCTAATTTAATTTACATGTTCTTCCTGTTTATATAAAGGTCGCTAATGAAAAATTTAGCAACGTGTGTCAAGAGCAATCCCTGATGTTTTGTATTAGTACCCTCTTCTCACCAGGTCAGTTGATAATTTCATAGAAAATTGAGGTTAGGAGAGACTTCAAGAGGTCCATTAGTCCCTTGTTCAAAGCAGCACCGATAGCAAATCTGGATCAGGTTGGTCAACCCATAAAATATCTTTTCAAGATGTCAGCAGTTGTTTCATTTCTATCTAATTTCTTGGGAAAACCTGAATCTTTTTAAGTTCCCCTTTTTTTGATCATCTTTTCTATATTAAAAACAGTTCTCATTTGGCACTTTATTTAGATGTCTACCAAAACACAACAATCATAGATCTGTGCTGCTTAATTTCTCTGGAAGTGATTTTATTGACTTCCCTTTTGCTACTAATTCTGAATATCTAAAATGGGACTTTGCCCTATCCAGTGGTATGGAGGTTTCTTTCATATTTCCATTTTCTCTAGAGATTATAAGAATTCAAGAAATGGAAAATATGGGCTTTTGAGAACTCAAACTACTCTAATTTCTTCCATCAGTCAAATCAGGTGACACAAAATTGTAATTTTAATTTTAATTTCTATATTAATTATTTTTCTCTCTCCTTCCTACAATGTTACAGTCATATGATCTATCCTTAAATGAAATTTCCTGTTGCCACACAGGAGACTAAGTTTCCCATTCTTGAGATTCTTTGTAAGTCAGTTGGAACCTACTAGGAACTTAACACCCACATACAACAGTGTTATCCAAATACATAATTTCTCACACTTCCTTGGAGTTCAGTGTTTTGACAGAATCTCAGGTACTTATTTTGGCAATACAGGAGCATTTCAGAGAAAATATTGATGGTGAAAAAAAGAAAAAAGGAAAAAAAAAGCTCCTTTCTGACCACTATCCAACAGGTAGTGGATAATGAAGTTTATAGTTTGGACCGTGCTTCCTACTGACCACTGAAGCATTTGTCAGTGCATCAGGCCAGTTCTTCCACTAGTGTAAACCTCCACAGCAGATAAAGTTTATGTCTATCAGTAGCCAAACAAAGATGCCACTTAACGAAGGCCAAAGTATAATTGCTGTGCACAGCTAGTGAGGGCTCAGACAGCTTGAAAGAACAGCAATGAGAACAGAAGACTTTCATCTTTATGTCACTGATGCAACTAAATGTAGAAGAGATCAGTGATGATCAAAGTCTTCTGAAAATGCCTCATAAGAAACTGGTGGTGCAAGCTGCACTGTTTTACTTGAAGATACAAGGGTGAAGTTGCAGTGGCAGTACCTGGTCAGATTTAATCCTACTTGGTGACATCAGTAGTAGGGTTTTTTAAGATAAAGATCATAAACTACGTGCAAAGTAGGAATAATAATGTGTATTAAATGGAATGAGAACATGGCTTTCTCTTCTTAGATGTGTAGCCCAAGTTTTTAAGAAATGTAGTTTGAACTTGACATCAAACGCCGATTTTATGGGTCTTTCATGAAACTCACATTTACTAGTATTATGCTTACTGATGTTAGGGTTCTGCTTTTGGGAGTCCAATGCCAGCCTTTTGGATTTCCATTTTTCTAAGAGCTGTGGAGTGGATCACAATCCCTGGGAGCCACCAGCAGAGGTGGTTAATGCTCAAATTCCACTGCAGTACAAATTTAGAAGGAGCTGAGGGAAACAGGAATTTTGACTCTGCCATAGGGCTGGGGCAGAGCCGAAATATTTCCCAGCACAGCAGTAGGAGGTAAGCTCGTTCCTACTTGCTAAATCATCTGCTTGCTTAATGCCAAAACCAGGCAGGCAGACAAAGCACTATAAAAATAGTAGAAAGCAATATGAAAAAAAACTGCTACAAATACGATAAAAATTACCTGTAACTGGGTGCAATCACAGACATGGAGGCAATGGAGCATGGACAAGATGCTTATCTTGCCTAAATTGCAAGCATCCAGGCAACAGAATTAGGTTACTGTTTTCTACATAGCTAGAGGTGCCCATGCACCAGCAGGCACAAAATGGGATCCATGAATCTCTTTAGCCATCAGGCAGGAGTGAAAGATCATTCAAACACTGGGACTTGGGGTAAGCAAACAGGTACAACGTCAAACTATGTCAAACATTTCTTCAATGGTTATTTTGTTCTAAATCAAAGCATACTGCCAACTAATAAGGTAAACACAATATAGTTCAGTTAGGAAGTAGGTTAAAGCAGCTGTTCATTTACTTTCTCAGTGTCAGGAACAGGAACTCAGCAAGTTCCTTGAACTCGGCATTCTCTTTTCTTTCAGCTTTATATACATGCCTTCACAATCTCCTACTGCATTTTTTTCCCCCTGCATACTGCAGGCAATAACTATGAAACTCTTTAATTTAACAGTATGTTCTTTGTCCTGCAATTGTTCCTGTTTTGCAACCACATAGATTATATGTATGGGCCTGTAGGAATAGTCAAACAGTTAATAAGGGTAGGGTTTGGCATGCTTCACTATGTACAAATTCTACAATCAAGTCCTGACAGGAAAGCTCTGTATCTTCTGTGGTTCCCAGTCCTGAGTAAAATATGCAAAATATCACTACTGGGAATGATACCTATTTCTCAGAAAGCTGCAATACCAGTTTTTTCTTATCAATGCATCATTGAAACATATTTTGTTTACAGTTTATGCCATTTATTTTCCCAGGCATATTAGGTTTTCAGAAATGATCCATGGCTCATTGTGCCTGTCAAAGGTACAGAGGTGCTATTTCAAATTTCATTACACCCTTAATGCAGTATAAATGAAAGAACTACAGAGAGACCTGTACCAGGTAACTGTATTAACCCCTGAGGTTAAACGTCCATCCACATGATTCCTTGGATTTTATGGTTTTCTCTTCAGCTCCTTTACCTGGGGGTAGTGTACATCCTTCAGGCAGGCAGAAGTGCAACTGCACATCACCACAGCACAGGGGTACCACAGCCAGGATGAGAAGGTGTGCTCTGCAGAACAAATGTACAAACTCAATTGTGGATCTTGCTGATGAGGTGAGAACAAGAGTGAAGTCCAGCGTGTTCCTCTAGAGGTATGTCAAGAGCAGCAGGAGTACAAGAAGGGAAATACAGTAAACAAAAACCACTTTATTTGTATCTGATAAAGTAAATATTCATCAGTGTGAACACCTACAGAGCCCAGATCTGGAAGGTAAGGAAGTAATATCTTTGCATAATTCCTTTTTGGTCAAGAAAGGCATTTAAAACCCTTAATGTGGGCCTGGGCCTTGAACTTAGAGACTTACTGAAGCAGAATCTGAAGACAAAATTCAAACACAAATTTTATTCTCTTTAAAAATTGCCTTTTAGAGGTAGAACCTCAAAAGACTTGGAATTCTTCCTCTGACCTCAGAAGACTTTTAAAAAAATAGCTGCTTACTTAAACCACTGGAATGCACAGGAGCAAGTTTTCTCATGAGGTTCATGGTCAGCATAAAACCAGAAGGGAAGAAAAACCAGACAAACATTTTAGATGTCTACAAGGCAGAGATTTAAGTTTTAAAGAAATGTGAGAAATTGATTGTTTGGCTATGCTGTTACTTATATTTCAGATGGGAACCAAGTTCCAAACTCAGCAAGAGTAGGTCCCATCATATTGTCTGTCAAGGTCCATCCAATCTGCTAACCAGGGTGAACATGGCTTTTCAAAGGAGAAAAGTGCTTTCCTATGATGCAGCGGCCTCTAATCCTGCCTGAGCTTGGAAAAACACCCTCACTGATTTCCTCTGCTAGCATTTGGTTAGCTTTGGAGCTCATTGTATTTCCTGGCCAATTTTCCATGCAAATGGGGCCATCCACCCTGAAAATCATAAGCACCAAGGGGCAAACTTCATTCTGCTTTCAAAATAAACACTCTAAGGAGAAGCAGTGAGGAAAGAGAAGCCTAGAGAAAACAGAAAAAGAGCCTAACACAGAGGTTAAAATAGGTGGGAACAAGAGAGAGACACCTCACCACAGAGTTCATGAGCCATCAGAAATGATGGTGTAATGCTGCTCTGCAGTCCAGCCAAGGAGAAGGATCAAAGTTCTCTTCTTTGGGAAGAGCCAAGCTCTTCCAGCTTCCTTTTGCTTCAGGGACAGTCCTGCTCACTGCGAAAGTCTTCTCCAGGAGCTCACCAAGTCATTGCACTCGTGGCAGTTTTTCTGTAGGAGGGATGAAGAGGACAATTCAAGGTGTTCTGTATGTTGTATTCAGCAATTCCTCTACCCCCTAAAATGCAAGAGTGTGGACAGGAGTAACCATCTCACCTCTCTCCCCATGATTTGAGTGTGTGTATCTGATATGGGATTTTCACAGATGCCATGTGCTCCTGAATCTTTGCCACCTGTTGGGAGACCAAGTCTCCACCCCTGCACTAAGCCCTCTCCCCTTTGGGCTTGGCAAAGGACAGGTATTTTTCTCACAACAAGTCTCCAAGAATTCAGAAAAGCAGCATCTATGTGCAGTGCCATATCTCCCAACTTCCCTAGACCTGCTGCCTAATTAAGCCTGCTTCACTCCTATGCCCCAGGAAGTCTAGGGTCATTAAGCCAGAGCTAGCTGCTGTTCTTGCCAAAAATGCAGTCCTTTGTGCCAGGGGCCATAGACAGTAGTAGAAAGTTACACCTCCTGGCTAATACAGTGTTTTATTCAGTATGGACTATTGTTCTAGCTCAGTGGTGTTTAAAGAGTTAGATTATCTCTCACCAAAATTTGTTTTCCTCTGGATAGATCTGTTACATAAATGAGCATTTTTGCCCATAGCACCACAAGACACAGATATTTTTGCTTTTCTCTCCATTCAAAATCACATAATCGCTATAGCTAAGCACTTTTCCCACTAGTACATTTCTCACTGTGCACAAGGATTGTAGTGATACTCAGAATCAAGCTAACACAATATCATCCATGATTGCTTTAAAAACAATGTCCCCAGGGTACTTAAATGCATTTACTTCGGTCACTCAAAGGTCCTAGAAATAGGAAGTAAGCAAGCACTGCCCTTAGTGTTTTCCCTCTAGAAGGCAAATCAAAAGAACTCACCAAATTACAGATATAAACAGTAGACTTTATCTGCTTATATCGTTTGGCTGACTTCCAAGTACTTAGACTTAATATTCCCAACAGTTAGAAATATTGTTATCTGTAAAGTGCCATGGACATTTATGGTGCTATATAAATGCATATTATTAATTAGTAACTACGGTATTTAATGCCAACATTTTAAACATTTACATCAGCAGCATCATGAACAACTGCACTCCTCATTTTCCCGGAGCTCATAGTACAATCAGCAACACCAGTCAACCACAGTGAAAGACCTCTCTGGACATGACATAGTCTGGGGGACAGCCTTCCCTCTTCCCACATCCCTCCCTATTCTGTACTCCTTCAAGCATCAGTCTGAGTCATGGCTGCTCCTATTGCTCAGAAGCTGAGCCCCAGTCACAAGCCACAAGGGCCTGGTTACCAGGTGTGCTTAGCCCCGAGAAGTGACTCAGTTCCAGCACCCACAGTTTCTCCCTGGAGCAAGTTGTGATCAATGGTCTAGGCAGTGATCAGAAACCTATTTATGCAAACTATTGTTTATTTAGTACTAAGAACAAAGCGTTCAGAGACAAAAGGATTTCAGAACAAGTAGGCTTAAAAATCTTTCTGTTCCCCAAGGCTACTGTGCAAAGTAGACCTCTCATTCTTAGAAACAACGTGCTCTTCCTCAAGCTAATACTTCTCACAGCAGTCAGTTTCCTAAGAGAGTGTTTACTTTGAGCCATATACTTAGACTCTCATCCTTAATATTCAGAGTAAAGCACTTCCATCTGAAGATGCATCAGTGATAATTAACAATCCATTGTATTAACACGTGGGATTTGATTCTGCTTGGTGGAGTCAACAGTCAAATGCTAAATTCATGAGAATACATTATTGACTGGCTACAAAAATATTGCACATGGCTACAGAGCACAAATTCATCTGCTAGATTGTGGGCTATTTACTTTTTCTACCATTTTCCCTCACTTGAGCTGTAGTGTCCAACTGTCTCCATATCTTCATCTGTTTTATAAACTGACCAGCAACAAATCATCCACCAAGTTCTCACCCAACACCAAGTTCTAGGTAGCAGATCCTATACTAAGGACAAAGAAGACCATGCTGAGATGTCTTCCTTGAAAACTGAGGTTCAAAATGATGTCTCTTAGCCAAGTGATTCCCCTTTGCCTAGAGGAACAGCATAGGTCTGTCAGGAGTACTGACTCTCCATTTTTCCAGGCTCTTCATCCTGTTCACACCTCAGCTTTCCGTATAACACACATAAAATCCAGCCCCTCACTGAACAGAGCCTTTTCACAAAGAGCCCTTTCAAACTCTGCAGCAGCCCACTAGGGAGGCCTCCACGGTAAGGCAGGTGGTCTAGCAAAGCCTCAGAGAAGTCTGTTAATTACTATCAAGGAATGTGACCACAGGATTAATAAATGGTGGAAAAGGAAGAAGGAAACTTGAAAAGATCAGAGGCATGTAATGAAGAAAAAAAAAAGAGAGTCCTGAGAGGAGCAGATTCTGTGATTCTATGATTCTGTGATTCTGTGATTCTGTGTGATTTTTGCAACGCCTTTGCCTGCTAACTGTACCAACCCTGCAGCATATGTGCAGTACAAGGGGGCTGTGAAGACCTTTTCCTTCAGTTCCCACCAAGCTTTTTGGCCTTTTTGATCTCCTTGCTTCCTCTCCACCACCTCCTTGACACCATTACTCTTGGACTGTTTGCTTCACCCTGGTGCCTGAGGGCTCAGATTCTCCACATCATTCACAGCCTTTGTATTGGGCCCTTGACAGGCACTACCTGTTAAAGTGGAGGAGAAATGGGAGGGAAAGTAAGATATGTATAACAAATCACAATGAACTTACAGGATTTTGATTGTGCAAGAGGAGAGTTCATTCAACAGGGCTTGTAAAGTTATGATACCATGGCAAATTGAAGAGAGAGGATATATACTTGCCTAATCCTGGTGTAACCAAGATTTATCCTAGAACAAAATGTCTCCCTAACATTGTCAGCTCAAGGTTCTATTTGTAGAGTCACGAAGTCTCATGCAGATTGCATGATGGAGTTGCATAAGATAACTTCAATGGAGTCAGCTTTTTCTGAGGTGTAATACATATATGTCAGATTAATTTTAGCTAGATGAAAGGTACATTTTTAAGAGCTCCTTCCTCCTGGGATGGTAAATGTTAACACTTAGTAGACTAATCATTAATAAGATATAATTATATATAATAATGGGGTTATATAAATACTGCAAATAAAAAGCTGGGGAAAGCCAGGGCAATGGCAAGCAAGAGTCCCAGAGATGAAGGCTGGTGCAGACAAGGACATGGTGATAAGCAAAGGCCAGTGCACAGAGAACACTTTGGGGCAGAAGGACGTTTGTGTACTTTCAAGAGATTCCCTGCAGATATTATTGTTTTTTTTCCTATCTAAAGATTTACTTTGTTCCACACAACAGGATTTGAGAGAAAACAGTAGAAACAGTAGGCAAAATCAAAATTTTGTGAGTAAATTTTGAGGAGAACCATGAGAAAATAAAAAGGCACTTTTTCCAGGAGGAAACAAAAAAAAATAGGATGCTCAGGGAGTCAGAAAATGTATAAAGTTCTGGACAACTTGTGTCTGTTAGCTGCATGGTGCAATCACAAAACAAAATGGCTTAAGGAGTGGTTTGGTCATGTCCTAGATGTCCTAGAGTGTGTTTGGATGGCATAATGTGGATGGCATAATGTGATTCCAACACATTTCTCAGATGCCTGAACATATTTATCCTGGCCACTGTATGCCAATCACCTACATGTTCACTGTAGGCCCTCAGCACAAACTATAGATACAATAATTCCAGCCTACACTTCTCCTGAAAACAGACAAGGTCCTTTTAAAATAATGTTGACACACATGGTGCCCAAGACTGATTGTAGTCAGCAAAATGTTCTAGAGATTAGTCAGCAGGTATTCTGGAGAGTATTCAGAAAATTTAAAATTTTCCCTTTGGATTAGTATGCAAAATCTAGCCTGAGTTTTGGAAAGAAGGCAAAGAAAACAAACAAAACAAATGAATAAAGAACCAACAAGGAAAGAAGCCAAGAAAGAAAAAAAATATTAAAAAAAAAATAGAAATAGAAGGGAAAAAAATCTTCAGATGGAGAAAAGAAAGTGTTCTAGTCCTTTTCCTTCTCAAAGTTTACTAATTTCAAAATCAATCTCAAAATTATAGAAGCTTTGAAAACTCATTACTATTTTTGTCAGCCAATGGCTTCCAGTTTTGACTATACTGATCTGACAAGGGTGTGAAATTCTCTTCTGGAAGTCCCCCCAAATTCCTGGCTTTCAGGTCATTAAGGCAGTAATTCAGGGCTGCATCGTTTTTAATCCCCAGTGCAGTTTAATCTCTTGTGCAGTCTACCCATATACCTCAAAGATATCATTTTGATATTGCACCTCGAAAATAAATCCTGGAGGATTTGCACCCAGAGATATTTGGTACAAAATTACATGTGGAGCAGCACAGGAGGAGAGACTGAGAGGAATAAGAACAGAGTGAGAGAAGGGGTCAGAGGTAGGATGTCTGCCCAGTGAGGGGCAGGAGGAGGGAGATGATCTGGTACAGAGACAGGTCTCAATAAGCTTGTTTTGTTACACACCTATTATACATGTTACTAAAGAGCATCTTTTGGCTTGAATGTTTTTATTTATATATTACAGGTAGGCCAAAATTCTACATGTGGAAATTTCTCCTGTGGCCAATGTTGTAGTAAGGACTCTCTGGTTGATGGCTTGAGGAGAGTAGGTGCATCTATAGATAGGTATAAAGCTCTATATAGCCTTTCTACCCCTTCTTCACTGGGACAGACTCCCAAGGAAGTGCTATTTCTACTGTGTAGTACACTTAATTTTTGTTAGCTTACTCAGTTCCAGAATTTCTTCCTTGCCTGGAGCCTTTATCTGTGAACTCTCACTCTGCCCCCAATCAAAATGTCATTTCAATAAATGTTTACACTCCATATACAGAGAAAATTATGTTTTGGTTACTGGTGAAAGATTTCAGTATGTAAACAGTACTCTCAAAATGTGTTGTCTTCCAAAAGCATAAATATGTGCTATTTTCTTCCAACTCTGTCTGTTGGAATATCCACGCACAAAAATACCTTGTTAATGTGTGAAAAATTATTATCATACAAATAAACACATTTCTCTTTGTTGGCAATAGCAAATGTTCCTGTTTTACATGTCTGTACACAAGGAGAGAATTTTAGCTTTCATTTCTACCATTTATGTTATCTTACTCTTTCTACTGCTTAACAGACTGATCCATAATCTATCTATCTATCTATCTATCTATCTATCTATCTATCTATCTATCTATCCATCCATCCATCCATCCATCCATCCATCCATCCATCCATCCATCCATCTACCTACCAATCTATCTGTCTTCTTTTAGTTTTAGAAGAAACCAGATTCATGATAAATTCTCTAACACCTGTACCTTGTAGGGAGCTTCTGCATGCCCTGAAATATATCTTTAGGCATGTCCTAAAGGATTTTAGTCCCTGATTCTCCCAACAAAACACTTTCTCTGGAAAATTAAGTGCTTGACATACTTCTAACCCAGCACTTGTTTTCACACCACTGTTAAAAGTGTTGCAATTTAGAGATTATTATTTTTTCCTACACATGAAATGCAAATATACACTGCAGTCAAGATAAACACTTTTCACCACAACACCTCCTGTTTTAATGCCAGTCTTTTCAGCAATGCTGCAGCTCATGTACTGGTGCTGAGTGTAAATTTAGTTAATGGATGGACTGTGTTAGGTAGACACCCCTGGAGTGTTCTGCTACACTGAGGTCCATGAGGAATGCCTGGGGATAGTCTGCCACGAGTCAAATTACCATCTTGTCCTGCCTCTGAACTTTAGACACATATTGCCTTCTCCATCAGATTCAGGCTACCAGATCACCATCTGCTCACTGTAAAAGTCATGGTGGACTCAATTTCATTTGGCTGGCAAATTCAAAACAGCCTTGTTGGGTTAATTCTGTATTTCTTATTAGTCTCTGTCAAAGTTTTATTATGACTTCAGTGTATCTTATTTTCTCACAAAGAGTTCCACTGAAGCTTCTTCCCAAACAGTTCATCAGCACTAAAGTCACAATCCATTCTACAACTATATTTTTCTTTGTCAGTCAAATGCTAAAAACTCTTTTTCTCTGAATTCCAATTTTGGGTTTTGAATTCTATACACTTAAAATTTTCATGGTGCAATTTCATACCTATACTTCTTTACTTGAATTAATTGAAAGCATTTAAATGTAGCAAGGATACATTGGTTTGTTTTCATTGACTTAATTTTCTTTGAGCCTTTGCTTGAAGATAGAAAGTTAAGTATCATGTAAGCCTCTCTAATTATCATCTTCTGTCTTTCTAAAGTATTTCCATTTCAGTTGCAAAATACCTGGTTTTGCCATTAGGACTGTTTCTCTCTTTATGCTTGTCCCCCTTGTAGCATTTGCTGTCCAGCCATCTTTGCTTCTTTCTCTGACCCATTTCAAATTGCTTCTCATAAGAAGTGATTTATTTCCATGGTTTCTCCCCATGACTTCCCATGTATGGGATCACAAAGCACTTTAAAGATGAAATTCCCAATATTGCAACAGTCACTTAAACCTTGCATACATGGTTTTGAAGTTTGGTCATTAATGTTCATTAATCCCACACTACTTCATGTGTAGAGAATATCTAGAGAACAAGGGTTAACCTCTGCAATATCACACTGAGATTATTTCACTTGGTCTTAAATGTTTTTTTTAAACACCTGAATTGTGACGTGGTAAAAAAGGCTGCTTTGGGTAGCAGCTTTAGGAAGCAGTTATGAGGCTGGCTGTCAATGAGATAAAAATAGTTGTAGACAGCTTTTTTATACACAGGAAAAAGTCAATTTACATGAATAAACAGATTAAACATCATAATCTTGCACAGGCCATGAGCAGGAGCACTGCTGTTTTATCACAACAAAAACAGGGAAGAAGAGGCCTTAAGAGTCAGCAGATCCAAAACCACTTTGGGCAATGCATTTGAAGGCAGTGTTACATGATGTCCCATTCCTGAACAGTGGTATTTTTCTGTGTTTATTTTAAAAAATAATTGCCAAATTTGAGCCTTGCCAGAGAACAGCATGCAAAAAACCCTCCCAAGCCCAGCTCCACAGGGCAGGTTAGATTTTGATCTATCACCATATCCAAACAGCCAGTGATGTTCTTCAAACACACTCCCTTCCTTCTAGTCTCTGATGTTTTCCAAGGTGCTAATAGCATTTGGATCCTTTTTGGAACCACAGGGTTCCAACCATGGGGATATGTTTCGTTACAAATTTTGTGCCCATTTACAGAACTTATATACTGTCTCTTCTTGTAGTGTTAACAGGTTTCCTCAATAAATTAAAAAATAAATGTAGAAAAACAAAGCATTATCCTTCAATGACTTAATAAGATTTTGCATCATCATCACCATTATTATTATTATTATTAAAGTATCCAGGCAGCAGAATAATAAAATTACACTGATGTGAGCAATTCACACAGCTTTGATTAAGGATGTGTCAGCACTTTTGTACATGAATCCTTCTTTTTGGTGGAATGAGAAGGAGTGGGAAAGAGATAAAAATCGCCTGCTGTAATTCTTTGTGGGCTGCTCCACAGCAGATGATGTTTTAACAGAGGAGAAGCTTTTTATGAATCTAGCTTTACAGAATAAATTAGCCTGAAACATTTATGATCCTTATTTTTAGGACTGTCTTTACATTTAATTTGCAGGCCTCAGTGACTGCCTGACAGGTCAGTTAGTTTGGGGGCTGCAGGTCTGAAGGCACAAACACTGATGGCCTGTATGAAGTCATGGAAACAGCAGGATTTAGAGGTGATGTCAGGGTTTGCCCACAGCCATGTTCACTCATATCCATCTGAATCCAGGACAGAACAAGTCCTTCAGAGCAGAGACTGTCATTTTAAACCACTGGGGCTCTCCTGCAGGTATAACAAAAACCTGTATAGGTGGAAGGTGAAGTCTGGAGTGGGTTCTGAGTTACACCATCCATCTTCAGGTGCCTGATTTATCTCCCCTGATGTCTAAGAAGTAGGTAATTGGCTCTAGTAGAATAGCTCAGACACACAGACTTCCCAATACAAGCAAGAACGAGATCAGACACTTCCTGAGGGCAATTCAGGGCTCCTACATGCTAAGCCAGGAGTTAGAGCTCCTGGATAGGAAATGGTTCCAGTGTGGGGAAGAGTAGGCCTTAATTCAGGCCAAAAAAAAAAAAAAAAGAAAAAAAGAAAGCAAAAGCAAAATAGTAGTGAAAAAAAACCAAAATAAACAACAACAGAAAAACCAATTAAAAACATCTAAAAAAACCCAAAAACCCCCAAAACAATAACAAAACATCCTGAAGAAAAGACTTCATCTGCTTTGTGTATGGTAGTCTAATGAATAAAGAATAAAGTACACTCCTAGCAATGGAAGGTCCCAGACCCTCTTCAATTTGAAGGGCTTCAGGCCTTCTTCTCCCACCTCTCCAAGGCATGATCTGATCACCAGCCTCCAAATCAAGCTGGTGGCTTTCACATCTCCTGTCCACATGGCCCATCCACTGGATTGTCCAAAATGGCAGCATGAAATGAGCAAACAAGACTGACTTTGCAACCATCTGGGTGAGTTGTGGAGTCCCTGGAAGTGTGCAAAGTGAGGCTGGATGGGGTTTTGAGCAAACTGGGCTAGTGGAAGATGTCCCTGCCCATGGCAGTGGGGTGGATGTAGTGATCTTTATGGTTCCTTCCAACCCAAACCATCCTATGATCTCTGAAGTGGGCTGTTGGGAGAAGAAAAATCTGATTGGGCTCATTATGTTCTGACCCTACTTTTTACTGGATAGTCTGACAATAAAACCCATGAATAATCTGGGCTGTGAGTTAGTTAATCTTGTTGATTGACAAGCCCAGTTTAATGCTCATGGAATAAAATATATTGCAAGGCATGTAAGGGTACCACTGGTCTGTCTGTTAGCATTTAGCATTTATATTAACTGCTACTGGAAACAGACAAGAAACCTGTGTCTGTGCCAGTAAATCAGACAATCCCATGAGCACTGCTGGTCACCAGAAGCCACCATGTGAATCTACACTTGATTATGGACAACTCCTGGCACATTTCTGGCCTGTGACAAGTAAAACATTCTGAGATTTAGTAGAGCCCACTGCCTACTTCCAACAGGCAGCCTGGATGCCACCACCCCTCTTTTAGAATGGGAAAGAGTTTAATAACAGGGGATCCATGCCAGAGAATAGTTGTAGGCAGGATTTTAGTGCTAGAGATGTTTCCAGCGGGAGTTTCAGTGTGTGAGGCACTGTCCAAACAATGAGTAGGTTGTCTCTGAAGAGACAGAGACTCTGTTCTTAAACAGGCTCCAGTTCAGCTGTGTTCTAATACTTCTTACTTTACAGATGGCTCTTCAAAATAAATTTCATGTGCTGGATTGCAGCAATTTTCTGTGCCTAAGAAACAGTCACACAGTAAAGAGAACTGATGAAAAAGAGATCAATGCAATGTGTCCTTTTAAAAGGAAAAGGGTGGAAACTCAAGATGAACAGATATTGCCTTGGAAGGACACAACTGCAGAGGCTGTCCCACGTGCAGTGCTGCCAGTAAGGATGCACAGCTTAAAACCACAGTCTGAGTTACTCTTCTGTACTGAGCAGTGTGTTATTACATATGCAACAGAGCTTGTGGGCAGCACTGAGAAATCATGGAAGTATTTTAAGCAGTGGTTTTCACAATTTATGGCTGTGACAGATACAAAGCTAATGAACACCACAAAGAAAGTGACCTTGTTAACTCTTTCATAGATACTTATCCAAGACCTTTTTGGTGTAGAGAGGAGTCTTTTCCCTAAGCCTCCATGAAAATTTGAGGTGAAAAATTTCTTAGAGGTGACAATAAAAAAGTGCTTATTTCTACCTTGCATATAAGAAGGAAAACAATAATACATATTTAAAGTCCAGGAGTGGAGTCTCAGTAAGGAACAGAAGGCAGTAGTTTCAAAAACCTGATTTACAGAGCAGATAATTTGGTCCATCACAGCTTCCCAAATGACTCTGAGGATCTCATGGAATCCCATAGCTTAGAGACCTCAGGCAGAATCACTCAGCTTAGCCGTGAAAAAACATAGTACAGCTCCTTCTGTAGAAGACCATTGAAGACATAAATAATTGGATATACAAGTGGAAGGAGGGATGAGAGGGAGCATAGTGCTTGGGAGCTGGCAAGGAAGGTTTTGTGAGCTATGCAGGGACTGCCACAGTGTGGGGTTACCTGACACAGACATCAGAGATGTTTCAAATCCAGCTTCTTGTATGAACCCAAACACATGTTGCATTTCAAGAGAGTAAAATACACAACTGCTGTACTCCTCCAAGCTGCATAAAATGTGAAGCAGAAAACACACAATATGGAAAAAGGTGTTTTTTCCATTGGCTTGTAGTATTAGTCTCAGTTGAGTAGCTAGCAGGTCAACTTTTCACTTTTAGCACCTATTAGTAGCTTCATTATAGTATTTTCATCTGAAAAGCAATTGCTTTCATCAACAGACATTGGTCTGGTCTCTTTAATATCGGTAGCAAGCATAGAAAGAGTTCATGGATTTAAAACTGCCTCTCTGAATGTGGCAAACTGTGCCCAGGATACCTCCCTAAATGAAAAGATGAATGTCCTGAAGCATATGATAGACTCATTTCCCATGCTGGGAAGATGCAATCTTCACTCAAAGAGGAAGAGGATTTTGTTTTCTTTGTTATTGTTCCAAGTGACATAGTAACATCTACCTGAAAGCAGACAGTAATTGCGACTGATACGTATCAGGGTAAGTAACATTATACAACAGGATTTGACACAGCACATAGGGAACTCAGTCATTTTGTTAAAAGCTGGGTGGTTACCAAAAGTGAGTACAACAGTTTAGGGGAGGATTCTTGTCTGGCTCTATGTCCTTCCAGGTAACTGTGTTACAGAACAGTTAGCTGCACTCAGAACTGTGTAGACTGTGGACTCTTAAATTCTTTTTGATTCAAAGGCTGAACTTTAATGTTTTACACAGTTGTCTCACATCAACCCCAAATATATTTGCCTGTGTAATTGCTTAATAGAATCAAATAACTAAGTATCACTGGGAGGAGGGGTGTTGTACAACTAAGACATCTTGTTCTACTTGAAACAAAACTTTTTACTTCATTTTACTAATATTTTACTTACCTTTTATTTTACTTTCTTAGTCTTACATTTTTTTCCAATTTTCTAATTTTCATTTGTTTTAAACTGAAAAGTTCAAATGTGTCAATCTTGTCTAAATCTCTTTGTTTTCCTGTTCAGCTGAAACTAATCCACAGATTTCATTTTAATTTTAAAATAATTTCTGTAACTCTGCAGCAAGCTATATTTTTTGGGAACAGATCCACAAGACATCCTGTGCAGTGCCATGCATGTCCCTGAGGGCCTTGGAGCTGGCACAGCCTTACAGGGTGTGAGAGAGCTGAGGGCTGGGAAGGGCTTGGAGCAGCTGGTAGCTCCCTGTTGGTGCCTGGTCTAGGAAGCAGCAACCTCCAGGTCCCATCATGGTGCACTGCAGCCCTCAGGATTTCTCTCCCTGCAGCAAGAGCAGCTGGCCAGACTCATCCCTGGTGTGGTGTTTGGGCAGATTCCTGTTTCTGAGGAAAGAGCATGATGGTACAAGTCTCCTCCTGACCATTGCTTTTATAAATGCCTACATTTCGCAACGAGTTCTGAACTATCTTCTAAAATTATACATGGCATCTCTCACCTGGCACTGGTGTCAGCATGGCACATGTTTACCACGGGAACCTGAAGAGCACTCTGAACTTCAGCAAGGGGAAAATCACCTCATTTCGCTGCTAATGTCAAACCTGCAGCAGCAGTGTGGTTTCTGCAAGTGGCAGCCAGATGAAACAGCAGTCTCCCTGTCTCCTGCAAACTCGGATGCAGCTCTCCAAGATTCACCAGGACCTAATCACCTGGGGCAATCCAAGGAGGATCCAAATATCCCAAGGCTTTCTTTGCAGTCCAGCACTCAGCCCACCTACTGCCTGAAACTCCCTGGGGACAGAGGAGGCAAGTCCAGACCTTCCTGTGCTTCTTCCTCTTGTCACTCTTCCTGAACCTGCAGCAAAATAGTGTTTAAAAACTCAAATATGTTTCAATGCTGAGCTACAACAAAATTACCTCTGTTGTCACAAGCCTGGAGCAGGCTTCAAAGAGGACTTCAGTAGTCTCCACACAGAAATTACATCCTTTGAAATAAAAACATAAAAAACACCTTAGGTAGTAATTTTGATATTTTCCAACCATTTCAGTCATCTGTTCTGCATTATTTTTTTATGTCAAGTACCTAGAAGTAGGTAGTCCTGACAGACCGTGATGGTTCTTGAGACAAACTGGTCCCTCGAGTATTTCATGCATTGGTCTGTGATTCTGTCTGACTTCTAGAACATTCAAAAGACTTAAATGAATGGGAGAAATGCTGTTTTGACATTTGCTTTTAACCTATTTCCTTGAAACAATAAATTTTTTTAAGGGTGGGGACACACCCCTTTGTTCTCTGTTTATGCAGCACCTGTTTCACATGAGGAGGCTCCACTTACTACTGGTCTCATTTACTATTTGAGTTTGTGTTTGATGACCATCTTTCAGTGCATTTAACATGCCTTGATATGGACTACACTGTTCTATTATCATTTACTACTCCACCCATGCAGTAATAGGGTATCATCTCATCCAAATACGACTTTCTCAACAAAAAGGTGCCAAAATTTTAATGCTGAAATAGGGGATTAACCACATGAGGGAGAAAACAAGGTTTAAAGCACCTAAAGATCATTACAGATAATTTTAGGACTGCCAGAACTGAAGAACTTATAATAATAGTAGGTAGAGACACTCACACTTTCATGTTGTGCTGTCACTCATGTAGAAACAAAGAATATGTAACTAAATATAGTAAATAAACCTTGAGTAGTTTCCCAGTCCTGAAAGCTGACAAACACCTCCAGCTCCTTACACAAGTTACACGATTTTGTTCTTCACCAGAACAGATGTGTTATGGTCAAAATTGTGAACAAAAAGGAAGAAAATAAACAAAATTCTAAGTTTCATGCTCTGACAAATTTGTAAATTCTAGTTCTTTAAGGACACAAGAGTCTCTATGCAATCACATGAACCCTTCCCTAGACAGCCACACCACCGACCTACTCCAGACTAATTCTGCTCGATCTCCAGTTGTGGAAGTAGAGCTGTTCACAGATGTTTTAAATCTGCCTTATCATTATTTGCAAATCACTTAAAAGTTCCCAGTATTCCTCTAAACAGAGGAAAATGAGAGCTACTGCTAGATCAGTTTTTTTTGTAATGTTCTTGAAGCAGATCATTTACCTACAGCAGTCCTTCAAATACAGGAAGAAAAAATAATAAGCTGTGCCAAAGGGGGTTTACAAGAAGATGGAAGAGGGATTTATCACAAAGGTTTGCAGTGGTAGGACAAGGGGCTCAAGCTGAAAAAGGGCAGGTTTAGATTAGATATTAAGAGGAAGTGCTTTACTTATGAGGATTGTGAGGGACTGGAACAGGTTTCCCAGAGTGGACTCCCCACTACTGGAAGTGTTCAGGACCAGACTGCATGGGGCTCTGAACCACCTGTCTAGTGGCAGATTCCCTGCCCATGACAGTGGGGTTGGAACTAGATGATTTTTAAGGTTTCTTCCAACCCAAACCATTCAATGATTCTATATCTCCTATTTTAATTAAAAGCTTCCTAATGATGGACTATTCACAACAGTCTTAGGAAGATTTTTCTGTTATTGAATTACCATCACTGAAAGAAATGTGTTATTTTCAGTTTTAAATTTGTCTAGCTTCAACATTCAGGCTTCAAATCCCATCAAACATTTGGATGCTGGATTGAAAAGCCCTTTGTTTTCAAGTAACTGCTCCCCACGTTCATCACCACCAGCATGTATGTGATCAATCCATAATGTAACCTTCCATGAAACAGATGAAATGGGCAAAACATAAAATGTGCTCAATATCTACTGATCACCCACTGTTAAAAGGGGTTTTGGAAAAAAAAAAAAGATCACAAATCCATCCATAACTTCAGAGACCCATGGCCCATTGCTTGGTAGCTTGCCAAGAATGTGTTAACATACCTGTTTCCATATGAGCAATAACTCCTGTGATGGGAGTGTTTGAGATGTCCTGACAGGAAAGCTTGAACTGCAGCCAAAGGAAGCTTTCACTTCCAAAAGGCTGGGATTTCTGAGCTCCTGTGGTGGATTTAGTTACACATGGTGAACTGTTCAGGCTTGTCACCCATCAGATAATGAAAGCAAATGAGGAGTCCAATCAGCACTGGGGCCAACCTCCAACATTTGGAAAAGTATCTAAATTCCCTCCAAATTTCTGATTTGGGGATTGGAGGCAGGAGGTAGGTCCACAGCAAGGGTGTCAATTGGAGGCCCATTTCTAAATTAGACTTTTTGAAGCTACCAGGAAATGCAAATAGGCACGAAGAAAAGGACGTGCTTCGTGTTACGGTCAACATTTGCATAACACAGTTACGCACATCTGTGTGTATGGGTGTAGAGCAAGCACAGCTAATAGTCTGTAATTATGCCTTGGAAAATACACACTCCAAGGAATTTCCAAAGAGTCTGACCTGGCAGAAAATGCAGTCCCAGGAGATCTGTAGCAGTTTCCTGAGAAAATCCCAACATGCAGTGGAGCTGCATGGGTAAGAACTGGGTCACTCAGATAAATCTGATGGGACACTGCTTTTTCCCTGATTGAACATGTGTGCATTAACCCCTTGGCACATGGACAAATTTTAAATTTGGGTACCTCAGATATGCCCATATGCAAAATTGACTTTCAAAAATGTCTCTGCCCATAAAAATCAGCTGCTAAAGTATTCCTGGAAAGTAAAGTGTCACAAACCTTAAAAAAAATAAAATAATTAATTTAAAAAACCCCAAAAACCTGGACCTGGCAATGGCCACCTTTAAAAAATGCTGAGATACTCTCACAAAAAAAAAAAAAAAAAGAAAAAAAAAAAAAAAAAAGGAAAAAAAAAAAAAAAAAAAAAAAAAAAAAAAAAAAAAAAAAATCCAAATTTTATTTGTTCTCTAGAAGTTTTCTTGGCTTTATAATGTGTTAACAAAAGCTGATTCTCTGCTTTTATGTATCTACTTTTTACAAGGGTATGTGATGATAGACAGGGGTAATGGTTTCAAAGTGAGAGGATTTAGATTAGATGTTACAAAGAAATTCTTTCCCCAGAGATGTTGAGGCACTGGAACAGGCTTCCCGGAGTAGCTGTGGATTCCCCACCCCTGGAAGAGTTCAAGGCCACTTTGGATGGGATTTTCAACAACCTGGTCCAGTAGAAGTTGCTGCCTATGGCAGGGAAATTGGAACTAGATCGTCTTTAAGATCCTTTCCAACACAAACCTATCTGTGGCTCTATACTATTTCTTAGAAGCATGATAATACCCATTTAATAAAGCTGTAGTAAAATATTCTGCCACTGATGTGGCTGTTCTGTAAATGTCTGTCACTATTGGCTTCTATTTCACCTCTCTGCAAGTATTTGGATTATAAAAGAATTAAAAAATACACAAAATTTTTCACTGTCTGCTTATAGTGAACCACTTTCTTTATTAGAATAAGAAATATTATCACTCTTAAATCTGGAGGGGTTTTTTTATTTTTACTCCATTTTAGACTTTTGATGTAAAATAATTCTCAGTCTCTTTCTGCACCCTAAATTACCCCTACACCAATGTTTTTCTCTCATGCTTTCCAGACAGCTAAGTTTTAATTCCATCAGGATTTATGACTTCTCAAGCCCTCTTTTTGACAGGATTTTGTTTAAATCTGTGGTCCTCTCCCTGGATATTTTATCCCAGATACAAGTGAATTTGATGTAATGTAATAGACGTTTTACAATTCTTCTATATCTGAGAATAAGTGGCTGTTATCTCCTTTTTCACCTTGGGAATTATAGATATTAAGATATCTATAAGGTAGGTAAACCCAGTAACCAGCAAACACAGAGTTTGGTTTACATTTGGATGTGTAGCAAGGTTGCAGCAAATGAGAGAGAAGACAGATACACACACGAACCACCCCACAGTCCGTGATGTGAGTGACGTCTCTGATGTAGGAGGGAGAGCTCAGCTCTCTGAAGGATGGCATGTTAAGCAGGGGGCTGGAGACCAGGAATCTGGTCATGGATCTGATTCATGGATCAGAAGCAGTTTCTTCCTTATCTCCATGCTTCTGCTTTACTGCAAGTGGCTCCAAGGAAGTCACACCTTCTGTATGCCAAAATGCCAAATGAGAAAAGACCCCATCTCCCTCTCCCCCATACAAATGGGTTGTAACAATTTGCAGTGTGACATCAGCTAATGAAGAGAGAAAACTTTCTTGACCCATTAAATGACAATATTATGGAAGACTTAATAAAATCTGAGTTTTGAGGAGAAAAAAGCTGAATGCAATCATCATTGGTGTATCTGCCCTTGTCTTGGAAATGTCACATTTTAGTGTAGTAATTGTCTCTCCGTTGGCTTGTTTTTTTTTCTTTTCCAGAGCAGATAAAAAAATATTTTTCCAGTGCTTGAGATGTTACAGACAGATTTTTCCAGACTGTCCTCACAAGAACTACCAGGAATTCCTTCTTTTGTTGTTTAATTCTGTCATCTGTATCATTATTTTCTGCTTTTTGCTCTGCCCCAGATTTACAGTGTTGCCAGACTTGTGTATGTCTGTGAAATATTCCTGTCTGATGAAGACTGGGTTACTCACATTATTTTTATGTTAAAACTCATTCAGTTTTGCACAGAACAGTCACTGTGGAAATAAGCATCCTTTTGTTTAATGAGTCAGCATTAGGCCTTTATATATTTAGCTGCTCTGTGTTTGAAGATAATGAAAGAAATGTGTATCATGACAGATGATCTTGACTTCCTTAGGGATAGGGGGCTCTGAAAGATTAATTTGATACAGAGTACAATATTCATTACAGAATGAACTGCACCTTTTTAGACTTTGGCTTGGCAAAGTTGGAGGAATTAATTTCTTTTTAATCCTTATTATCTGTCTCAGACAGCTAGCACTGAATGCCACTTCCTTCCCATGACAGTTGCATAAGAATAATTAAACATTCCAGAAAATACACAAAAATACATACACGAATTCACTGAATAAAAAAATTAATGGAGTAACAGTTGTTTTTACTCTTAATGTAGTCTCTTGCTTCATGATGTGGTAAGGTGACAAGATGCTTCTTCACTGTGTTTCTCTCTTTGTGGAGTTCATTGTTTTTAGCATGGATCTTGTGTATCAACAATACCTTTGACTGATTATCCTGTAACACAATGGAATTTGTTGTTGTAAATCCTATCTTTTTCATATTAGACACCTTTTCTGCAATTCAGGTGAGCTGCAGTGTGATAAACGGGCCAGGAGACCAGCTCCTTTTTAGAAAGGCCTTTATTAAGCAGCACAGCTCTGGGGTGGGGGCCCGAGGGGTCGCGCACACCGCCACTGCTCCCACTGGACACCGCAGAAGAGGAGGATCCACGCAGCTCTGTCACTAGGGCAGAGCTGGGCCTTCCTTCCTCACGGGAGTCCCC